>NC_042998.1:152045967-152110967 GCF_006345805.1 Octopus sinensis | reverse complement strand
AATAACAAGAATTATAATCTTAATTGGGAAATAGTTAGGAGAGCAATACCGTATAAAAATAGCAGGGTTGGTTGCCAACTCTGCTCAATAGAGACCTATGAAATTCTAAGGCATAGAAAAAAGTAGAAGCTTGTTAAATAACCATATTGAAGTAGGACAAGTTTGTGTCCACGCTAAATTGAAGACTCTAAAATATTTTAAATGAATAACTGTATAGAATAATCGTAACAAGATAGGTAGATAAATATAACGGGGTTTTTACTAGTATAACATTACTTTTAAGTAGATAACTGCGAGTTCTCACACTATAGTTATCTTTTTCTTTATAACTGCACCTGATTTTGAGCATTGGGAAATAAATAGTACTCGTACATTGCTTAAATGAGAGTTTATTTTATTTAATTCTTAAATCTTAATTTTTAAATTTTTAATTTTAGAACTTAATCTAGTTTAGGTAACACAACTTTAATAAATTAAGTTACTAAGGCTTAACAATTCTATTACAAAATTAAATAAGTGAAGATACTCCCTTGAAAGTAGCATGATAAACTTCAATATAATAGACAATTCCATCACACCTTGTTAATCAAATTCTAAGTTTTGACCGGTAGTCTGTTAATGTATTGATAGTAACGGCAACAATTTTAAGACAGTAACAGGAATAAATAAATAATTTAAATGACCTCTGGTTAGGGTGCACTTAGATCTTTTCTCTTAATGTATTTCCTTTTGACGATAGCTTTTGACCCCTCTACCCCTGACCTTGTTTATCTCTTTAAATTCTCTTTAGATTCATATCTGCTTTCATCTGCGTCAGGTTGATAGTAAATAGCTGTTTATTGGTCAAAAAAATAATTTTCTCCTCATAGTTCCTGAATTCTTACAGATTCAAGCTAACTAAGTTGTCTACAAATTCTTCTGTATTTGGTCACTTTAGAACCCCTCCCTCTAAGTTGTCGCAGTATACTCTATATAGGCGCCTTTTCTTTTCTCTCTCTTCCCCTTTATTCTTTTTCTTTTCCTTTTTCTTTTTCTTTTTCTTTTTCTTTTCTATCCTTCTCCCCCTTTTCTCTTTCTTTTTTCTTTTTTCTTTTTCTTTTTCTTTTCCTTCTTTCTTCTTCTTCTTCTTTTTCTTTTTTCCCTGTCTCTTTTTTTTTCTTTTCTTTTATTTTCTTTGCCCCACGAATAAATTCCTTCAGCTTTTAGAAATCTTAACATAGCAGTTTTGCACGGAGAGCAGTAATGTGACAAATTACCTTATCATATAGCATGAAATGATTGTGGATTAACAACGGTTAAGTTCATCGTCTGTGAGTATGAAATTCCTCCTCATATCGCTGGAAATTTAAATCTTCACTACGGATTAATTTACCTTTTCTGTGAAGCTAATAAGCTTTTAAAAACCTGTGATAAGTCTGTGCATCCTCCTCCTCATATCTTTGGAAATTTAAATCTACACTACGGATTAACTCATCTTCTCTTTGAAACTAATAAGCTTTTAAAAATCTGTGATAAGACTGTGCATCATCATTAAGGAACTTTGGAAATCTGTTTGCAACCTATATCTGCCTTTAATAGAATTATCTCCAATATTTCATGAGTATAACCTGACCCACTAAGATGTTTGGAGAACTCATATGTATTTTAGCTGATGAGTACGGGACACTTTTATCTGCTGCAATTTTTGCAACTTGTAATAAAGCCTGTCTTTGTATGAAACAATTGTACTAAAAACTAATCCATTCTTGTTGCTTCTTTCTCGTATATATATATATATATATATATATATATGTATATATATATATTAATTATTTGAGGGTATATTAATCCAAACTTACAGGGAAAAAATTCAATTTAGAAATACTAAATCAAATTTCACACAATATAATATATACATAAAAATTAGAAAACAACCCACCATTTATCAATTCAAAAGGAACAATTAAATTACACAATCTAAAAAATTACCTATAATAGAAATATTAAAATTATAATAACAATAAAATATCAATGATTGAGTAAGGTGCAAAAAAAACGTATGTAATTGGTAGAATAACGACACGTGTTTCGTGGCTATATTTAAGAAATGATTATAGTAGTAGTAAAATCACTTCGATATAAATATAGCCACTCATCAGTTTAAAAATAAACTAGAATAATAAAATAATTAATTAATAAATATACTTTTATATATATATATATATATATATATATATATATATATATACTAAAGATACATAAGTGAAAACTAAAACAATACTTAAATTATTTAATACTTTAAAATTAATTAAAATACACAATGCTAGTACAAGTCATTATATTGTAATCAAATAGTTTAAGTGTTACTATTTATAATGAGAACTATAATGTTAATTATTCGGATGTTAATTTTAATTTAATAACGGGTAAAACCCAACCATTTCGTAAAATTAATGAAAATCTTAGATATATTAATGCTTATAGTAATCATCCACCTTCTGTTAAAAAATCGTCGATAAATAATGTAGGTAAAAGAATATCCTTACTTTCTTATGATTTAGAGACTTTTAATAAATATGCACCTTATTATAATAAAGCCCTGATTGAGGCTGGATACAATAATAATATTAAATTCTTTAATATTTGTAAACGTAATTATAATTTAAAAGATAATAGTTTTAATGATTTTTATAATGATAAACCTAATTATCTGAATTATGATAAATCTTATTTAGGTACTTATCGTCTTAATAATAATAGGAATTTTGATGATGTAAAGCATAAATTTAATATTACAATAAAAAATAAAAGTATAGTAATAATAATAAAAATAAAAATATAAATAAAATAAGATTAAATTTAATTCAATTAATGAAGATAATAATTTAATAATATTACAAATAACTATAGTAATAATAATGATAGTTATAATAATAATAATTATAATTATAATGATAGTAACCATAATAATAATATTATTATTTATAATCATAATATGAAAGATATAAATAAAAATAAAATTTGGTTAATCATTCCTTTTGGGGTTCAGGTTAAAACAAATCTTATAAAAAAGATTTTAAATATAATTGAAGTATTTATTAGGGATAATAAAAAATATTATATTTTTTTCTAAAGATAATTTGGGAGTAGGTTATTCAACTATTAATAATGTTGGTAATATTATTTCCTCATGTAATATTTTTAAATTAAAGAAATTTTATAAAGACAGATTAAATATTAATTCTAATTATAATAATAAAGACCAAGAGTTGATTTATTGTACATGTAGGGACAAGTCTACATGTAAATTGAAAAATTATTGTAATTTAGATAATGTAGTCTATAGGTGTAGGGTAACTATCATAGATGATAAGAATTTGAATTATCGTAATCTAAATACTATTTATATAGGGTCTACTTCGCATAAAATTAAAACTAGAATTTCCCAACATATGTATTCTTTTAGGAATAAAAATCTTATAAATTCAACAGGTCTCAGTAAATATATTTGGGACTTTAAATATAGATCTATTAAATATAAATTAAATTGGGATATTATTTGTAGGGCCAAATCATATACTATAGGGAGTAATAATTGTTCTCTTTGTAATAACGAATTTAAGGAAATATTATTTCATAACAATTGTGCGTTAATAAACTCTTTCGACGAACGTAGAATTAAATGTAAACATAAATTAAAGTACCTTTATAATAGCTTTAGCTAATAAATAAATAATTTTATTTTTAAATAAATATTTATTATAGTAATATAAATTAATCTCAACATAATATATATGTATTTGATTTGATTACTTATTTTTTAGACTTTAAATTTATAGTAAATAGTCATTTAAATTAAATGCTATATTAATTTTATGTACTTATATATTACATTTAACATATCTTTAGTATTATTAAACCTTATTTCGTCTTATGTGGCTTATTTATTTATTGTAGATATTATTTAATAGTATTAGAGAATTTTTACTGTTTTATTATATGTTATATTAATATTTTAAACAAAATGACGAATGATATGTGTTGATGGTGAGTTTGAGATGAGTTTTGGGCTTCATGTGTTGGAGACTATGCGAATGATTGAATGTTAGGGGGGTAGTCGGCTGTGAATAAATTTGGCGTTAGTTGGCGGTTTGTTGTAGTTTGGGTTTTGGTAGTGATGGTAATAATTTATAATGATATTAATAATGATAATAATTATGCTTATAATTATAATAATAATGATAATAATATTTATAATCGCGTACGGCTTGTTGTAGGATCCGGATAGTTTTGATGAACAAGTAATACTTAATATACTATTTTTACTATATTTATTAGTTTTATTAGTTTTCTTTGAATCATGAAGCTTAGATAATTGCCGTATTTTCATTAATAAATTCCTTTTAGCCTTTTTCATTAATAATTTTTATTCTATTTTTCCATGCAACGTCTCCACGAGTTTTATTTCTTATAGACGCTAAGAACTATTCTTTACGTTTATAATCTAGTGATATTTTTTCAACTAACTAAGCAACGTTCTTTTCTCTATTTCTTTTGGATGTTGTACTGTTTTGGGATTAATATTTAGCTGTTGTTAATATTGTTATTGATATATTAATAGGTGTCTGTCAGTTTAAGCTAGGTGTGTTCATGCTAGTTTCTCCATAAGTTGTGTATTTTCTCACATTTCTTTAGTTCATGAGGCTTTAATGTTTTTCGTTTTTTTTTTTTCGTATTTTTCATTGATAAAAGATTTGCCATTTTCATTGAGTATTTATTCTATTTCTTTGCACTAAGTCTCCACTCGATAAATTTTATAAACGCTTTAACTATTTTGTTTAAAATTCAGTTTCTTTTTTGCTTCGCAAAGATAAGTTTGACATTTTATCGTTTATCTATTTCATTTGAATTTGGAATCGTTTTGTGTTTGAAATTATTATTATTATTGTTGTTGTAAGTAATTATTATTGTTCTTGAAAGTAATTTTTTACGTTCGATATTGGATATGATATCTTTTAATTCTTATATAGGAATTTAACGTTTTACATATCTAATTTGAGAATTAGTTTTATTAGACTATATTTCTTTTAATAATTAGATTATATTTTTATTTAGTTGTATTATATTTAAGTAAACTAGTTTTTATTTTAATATCAATTTTATGTTTAACTTTTTTATCGTGTGATATATTAATTCTATAGATATTATACATAGATATTAGTATAATTAGTTTATATAATGGATTTGAGTATATTTGAACTATTTCCAATTTTTGATTGTATTATTCATGAATAGTAATAGTATTGGGTATATTAATTAGACGCTAAACACATTAATACATTTAAAATCCAGATAGATTAGTTTAATCGTTGAACTTAGTAACTTAATTTGTCTATCAATATTATTATTGTTATTATTTTGAGTTTGATCGTTGTTATTATTATTATTGTTATTGATTGGTTTTGTAGAGGACTGGTGATTGTGATTGTAAATCTTCATAGTGTATTGTTCATTAGTTCTAAAGAACGTTTGCAACTTTCTTTAATTTGGGGCTGAAAATTTTTGTAGAGGACTAGTGATGGTGATTGTAAATCTTCATAGTGTATTGTTCATTAGTTCTAAAGAACGTTTGCAACTTTCTTTAATTTGGGGCTGAAAGGTTTTTCTTACTTTCCATTAACAAATAATTCTCGCCATTATATCTTTTATATATATATATATTGATAGATATAAGTTACGATAGATATTAATTCTTATATCTATATATTTAGCTTTTTTTAAATATATAGATATATATATATTAAATTAAATTAAATGTAATACGTTAGATCACTTTATATATATATATATATATATATATATATATATATATAAAGTGATCTAACGGGTTACATTTAATTTAATTTGAAAATCAATTTCGTTACACAATATATTATTTAATTATTAGGTGGTATATTTATTATGTAATATTAAATCTTAAGTTAATTAGGTATTATATTAATTGATATTTAGTCAACTATGTTATAGATTGACACATTAAATCTATAGATACTACGCATGTATATTAATTATATAGTTAGCTTTTTTAATGAGTTTGACTATATTTGAACCGTTTCTTATTTTAATTAATTTTAAATTAGTTAATAATTTAAGTATTGTTTTAGTTTTCACTTATGTATCTTTAGTATTTGTATATATATATCACCGTGATCACTGTGACCGACCAGGCTATCAGATGTTGCTACATATCGCTGGTCACAATGCGCTTCGCATTGTTTTAGCCTTCAAATGACGCCACCCCACTGGCTAGGCGACCAGGCTAACAGAAGAAAGAGTGAGAGAAAGTTGTAGCGAAAGAGTACAGCAGGGACCGCCACCACCCCCTGCCGGAGCCTCGTGGAGCTTTAGGCGTTTTCGCTCAATAAACACTCACAACACTCGGTCTGGGAAACGAAACCGCGAGTCCGCTGCCCAAACCACTGGGCCATTGCGCCTCCATATATATATATATATATATTAAAGTATATTTATTAATTAATTATTTTATTATTCTACTTTGATTTTAAACTGATGAGTGGCTTTATTAAAATCGAAGTGATTTTACTACTACTATAATCATTTCTTAAATATAGCCACGAAACACGTGTCGTTATTCTACCAATTACATACGTTTTTATAATTTTTTTGCAATTTACTCAATCATTGATATTTTATTGTTATTATAATTTTAATACTTCTATTATATGTAGTGTTCTAGATGGTGTAGTTTAATTGTTCCTTTTGAATTGATAGAAGGTGGGTTTTTTAATGTTATATATATATATATATATATATATATATATATATATACACATACATATATATACAGAGGTTGGAAAAATTTATGGAAACACCTAATATTTTCAAAGAAATTTATTTTATGATGGGGTAGGACGCCTTTGAAAGTAATTACAGCTTGAATTCTACGAGCTATGGATTAATACAGAGGAATTTTTGTCCATTCTTCAGCTAAAACACTCTCCAGTTCTTGTAGTGATGATGGTGGAGGATATCGACTCCTTACTTGTTTTTCGCAAATGCATCGTAATTGTTCAATAACATTGAGATGTGGGGACTGTGGTGGCCAGATGAGATGTTCAACTTCTCTAGAATGTTCCTCGTGCCATTCAGTAACAACTTTAACTGTGTGAATCGCTACATTATCATTCTGAAAGATTGTTTCCCTCCGGAAACAGTTCCGCAACCATAGGATGGATTTGATCAGATAAAATGCTTAAATAATCTTGGCTGTTAATTCTATCATGAAGGGAAACAATTGGGCCGACCGATTTCCAAGATATAGCTCGCAGATCATCACAAATCCTTCTCCATGTTAAACAGTTGGAAGAAGGCAATGTGGGTTAAATTCTTCTTTTGGCTGTCTCCACGCGTATACTCGGCCGGTGGTCGGAAATAAGGTAAAGGACGACTCATCCGAGGAAATAACATTCTTCCACTGCTCGAGGGACCAATTCCGTAGGTTTTTACTCCACTCTAAACGTTTTGCAAGGTTTGTTTTTGAAAGTAGTTGTTTTCTGATTGCAGCCCTCCCGTGAAATCCGGTTTTGTGCAGCTCCTAGAGAATAGTTTTTGTAGAAATTGGGTTCTCGAGGTGGTCATTAAGCTCTGCAGTAATTTTGGGAGCTGCACGTTTGTGATCCTTTCTAACAATTCGCTAAGAGCCCAATGGTCCCTATCTGAAAATTTTGGTTTTCTTCCAGAGTTTTGCTTCGACGAGGTTTTTCCCTCTTTCTCAAAGTCTATCATTACTTCCGAGACAGTACTTCGTGATACATCACACATTTCGGCTGTTTTCCTTACGCCAGCGCCTGCCATAGGAGCACCAACAATTTGATCTCTTTGTATGTCCGGTAGATCTGTCATTTTAATGAATTTTAATTACCTTTTTCTGATGATATCTGAAAAGAAACAGCAATATTAGAATAACATATTAAGCAACACTAATAATAAATAAAAAAGCATAAAAATAAACATGCTTTTGACAGTTTTATAGTTATTTCAAAATTATGATGCCATGATGGTATGTGCTTCCATTATTTTGTCCAACCACTGCGTGTGTGTGCATATATATATATATATATATATATATATATATATTAATTCTATAGATATTAGTATAATTAGTTTATATAATGGATTTGAGTATATTTGAACTATTTCCAATTTTTTATTGTATTATTCATGAATAGTAATAGTATATACATATACATACATACATATAAGAGGGATGACCTGTAAGTGGGCACCCTTTATTCTATCATCTTGATTTAGGAGATGAGACCGAGGATAGGGGACTATACACGTCTCGTGTATAGTTGTTCAAATTATATTTGCGAAGACGATCACACTGATGAGTTACTGACAATTACGTAAATGATTACGTAAGCGATAACAACGTAACCTGGTTTGTGATTAATCTATATTTTGTATCTTTTCATTTGTCTTGCTTGCTTACGTTCTGGCGTTTGCTAAATTTTCTTGAGAACATTCCTTTCTTAGTGGGAGGACCATAGCGGATCTTCTTCCAGCATAATGGATGTCCACTTACAGGTCATCCCCCTTATATGTATGTAATATAATTTTTTCTGAAACTTCAGATTTTTCAATATGTTAGACCACTGGTTTTAAAGTGATATTAATCAAATTAATATTCAATTTTTCAGCCTTACTATTTAAAATTTTTTATATATATATATATCCTTACTAACACACAAAATGTTGATTATTTTCTTGTTGTATGACCTATAGATATGTACTAGTGTGTTGTGTGTTTGTGGTTGTGTGTGCCTGTGCGTGCTTGTGTGCGCGCGCGTGAATGTGTTTATATATATATATATATAAACACATTCACGCGCGCACACACACGGACGCACAGGCACACACAACCACAAACACACTAGTACATATCTATAGGTCATATATATATATATATATATATATATAAAGTTAATCCAAACAAGAAAACAAAAAGACAACAACGCAAGGATGTGGAACAAATAAAGTATTATTGGACGCTCAGGAAAGAAGGGAAGAAGGAGGGCTTGACTTTTCGAGCGGAGCTCTTCGTCGGAAACATAGGAGAAAGAAAGATCCCGAGACGGGAGGACAGAGGGAAAAAAATCGCTGGTGGTATTCACGAGTTCACATACTAATAAGACGGAAGTGGTAAAAATGGAGGAAGATGTTTTTAAAAACAAGAGAGCTATATCAAAGAAGGAATGGTAAAAAAGGTGTGCGAGATGACAAGTGTGTGTGTGTGAGTGTGTCTGTGTGTGTGTGTGAGTGTGTCTGTGTGTGTGTGTGTGTGTGTGTGTGAGTGTGTGTGTGTGTGTGTGTGTGTGTGTGGTGGACAATGGCTAGTAGCAGGCAGTAGTAGAATTAAGGAGTGGTGTGGGGGTACCCTAGCAAGTCAGAAAGGCAGGTCAGAAACAGGGAGGTATGTGTGTGTGCGTGTATATGTATCGTGTGTGTGTTTTGTTGTAGTGTGTGTGTGTGTACGTGTGCGTTTTTTGTGTGTATGGCGAGTAACTGTGCTTAACTTAGTGTATGTGTGTGTGTGCTTGTACGTGCGTGTGTGTGTATATATACGTATGTATGATTGTGTGCGTGTATGTATGTGTGTGCGTGTATGTATGGTTGTGCGCCGTATGGGATGTATGTGTGGGTTAATTTGTGTGTGTGTGCGTGTGCGTGTGTATGTATGTGCGTGTAGTTGTGTGTGCGTGTATGTGTGCGTTTGTATGTGTGTGTGTGTAAGCGTAAATGGATGTATATGCGTGTATCCGTGAGGTTGTGAGTTTCTTTTTGCGCGTGTGGGTGCGTGGGTGTGCGCATGTTTTGGTGTGCGTATGTATATGTGTGTCTGTGCTTATATGTGTGTACGTATATGTATGTGTGCGTGCGCGTGGGGGTATATGTTGTATGTATGTATGTGCGTGTGTGTACAAATGTAGGGGTTTATATGTGTGTTTATATGTTATATGTGTGTATATATATGCATGCAAGGACACACTTCGCAACTGAAAGATTGATGGAAAAGACTCTTGCGGTGCGGGCGCATGCGAATCTACAGGCACACACACGCACACGCTCCGACGTCCGCCCGAAATAAAGCCAGATCCCACAGGCATGCGTGCATGCATGTATGTATGTGTGCGTGCGCGCGCGCATGCATGTGTGCGCGTGTGCATGCGAGTGTGTATATAGGTATATGTGTGTGTATGTATGTATGTATGTGTGAGTGTGTATGTGTGTATGTCTGTGTGTATGTATGTCCGTATGCGTGTATGTAAGTATGTGTATGTGTGTATGTGTATTTGTATGTGTGTATGTGTGTGTGCGTGTATGTATGTGTGTATGTATGTATGTATGTGTGTGTATGTGTGATTGTATGTATGTATGTATGTGTGTATGTGTGTAAGTGTGTGTGTATGTATGTATGTATGTATGTATGTATGTGTGTGTGTATGTGTGTATGCGTGTATGTGTGTGTGTGTATGTATGTATGTATGTGTGCTATATATATATATATATATATAGTAAAGTTTATATGCCAAGAGTATGTGGAAGTCCTATAAAGAATGATGTTACTGTTGTTTTAGTACCATAAAAACGTCTTTTCAAGGGGCTAAAACAACAATAACATCGTCCTATATAGGACTGCCATATTCTGTTGGCATATAATCTGTTGGCATATAATCCAGTACTGTTACTGTATATCTCTCGCTCAAAGATTTAAAATAAGTTGTTTCTTTCTTTCTCTCTCTCTCTCTCTCTCGCTATATATATATATATAGAGAGAGAGAGAGAGGGGAGGGAGAGAGAGGGGAGAGAGAGTGAGAGAGTGAGAGTGTATGTGTGTGTTTTCTTGAAAACATGTACATTGATGACATTGCTGTTTTCTATTTCTTATTTCTAGGTCGAAACTCTAACGCTTTTAAGTTTACATCTCCTCTATCCTCGGTCTCATCTCCTAAATGAAATGATATTAGTGGCGGTTTGTATAGATGGTAAAGGATCACGAGAATATTGTGATATCAGATGAAATCGTCCATGTTTGATTAACTACTGACAATTTTCAATAGTTTTTGTCATGCGTGCATTTTGTAGGTCGAATTTGAGTTCTTACTGTAACCTTAAGTTTTATTTACGATTACGTAGGGGTGTCATCACGCACTTGGGATATCACGCCGTCAAGTACTATGTACTTATGTTTATATCTATGTATATGTATTTATCTATCTAGATATATTTCTGTGCATGTGCAACATAAAAACGTTTCTGCGTATGCTTATGAGAATGTGTCAGTGTGTGCCGAGTTGTGCTATCAATGTTTGCTGTATGACGACAAAGGAATAGAAAGGAGAGAGGCTCCCTAATTCCTTTGTCAACAACTTCAAACATCAGTTAACGCAGACTTAGCGAAATATACGCTCAACGCAGGCTACAACTTATATATACAGAGCCAAATAGAGAAATATAGATAGGATTGTATAATATAGAAAATAATATAATATATTTCATCTAATCAGGCTCTGCAGTGACTACCATGACTGAGACTCAGTATCAACTCATCCTACGTGGATATCCCCTCACTATCATGCACACCGCCCTTGCCAGAGTACGTCCCATGGACCGTGCATCTGCTCTCTCCTCCGCATCCTCATCGCCGTCACCCGTCTCCCGTTTCCCCTTACCTACCACCCCACCAACCTACCTCTCCAACGCACCATTCTCCAAGCCTTCCGGCGACCCCAGTCTGACTCCCCACTTCGCACATCTTCCCTAACCGATTCCTTCCCTCCTTCAAATGAGCCCATAACCTACACGACCTCTTGGTCCACAGCTTCTTCCCTAATCCTACCTCCCAACCCGGCTCGTTCTCCTGCTCTCACCCATGCTGTCGCACTTGCCCTTACCTCTCTAACACCACCCTCCTCACAGGCACCCATCATCGTCCTTCACCTGCACTTCTAGCAACGTCATCTACTGCATCTCCTACTCTCTCTGTCCTTCTCTATACATCGGTCTAATGGGACGCCGATCGGCTGACCAGTTCGCGGATCACCTCGGAAACATCAGACTCGGTAACAACACTTCGGTCTCACACCATTTCCGCTCTACCGGTTATTCTTTACAACACCTGTGTTCGGATTGTCCTTGCACAGGGGCCATCCGGACTCCCGTCTTCGCCGTGAGCAAGGATTAATCTTCTCTCTTCGCTCCTTTGCGCCACATGGGCTCAACTCTCCTCCCCTCTTCCTCTCTCCTCTCTTCCTCTCACACCTACTCCTCCCACCCACCTCTCCTCTCTTGCTCTGACACCTACTTCCTCTCTTCACTCCTACTCACCTTCTCCCTTCATCGTTACCTCTCCCTCGTTACTCCACACCTACAAATTCCAACCTCACCATCCCTACACATCCTATCCCACCCCACCCATGCTTCCCCAGTCTTGCCTCCCCTACACTCCAACACCACAACACCGCACCACACACCACCATCCCCACCACACACCACCATCCCCACCACACACCACCATACCACACCACACCACATCACACCACACCAACGCACACACTAGCACTGACCACTTCCCAGCACAGATATGTATAACAATGGTTTACAAAAGTGTCTTGGAAGGTGAAAACAAATTTCTTGAACACCGAACTTTCTTTTTAATGTTTAATAAATCGTGTTCAAAATTCTCCAATGCTTTAATCTCCGGCAGGAATTTTCTTGAATTGAATTCAAATTTTGCACTAGGAAATTCATCATGGGATACTAGAATATGTTAACTGGAATTGGTTCCAAACTGTACACCATTTAAATTGAAGCAAACTTTCATACCAGCGTGTTGTTGAACAAACAAATCAACAAACTTAACTGGGTATCAACTTCTTCAAATTCTCAGTACATTTCTAGTAACTCTATCAAAGGCTTTGGATTGTTCAACAAAAAATTGCTAACGTTGAAGTATCCGTTCTACACACTTTCCCAGCAACTGTCTGAGACTAAAGATCTGTGATGCCTCTTACAACCTAAATCCACTCTGAGAACCTGGGACAATTGGTGGAACATATATATATATATATATTTTATATTATCTATCTCTATTTCTTATATGTATCATTGGTGTGTGTGCATAAATGTCTATTGTGTGTGTATTACTCTGTATCTGTTCTATTTACTATTATCTTTCCTCCCTTCTGTCTTTAGTTATGTGGTGTGGTGGTGGATGTTACTGTTCCATTCGTGTTTTCTATCGAAGGTCGGTCTGTCTACAGCTTTGTGTCTAAGTGTTGCGTCAATTTTATGCGTTGATAATACTTTAACCTCTATGCTATCAATCGAACTTCCATGTTCTGCCTGAGCATGTTGGTAGAGCACTGGTGAGTCTTTTTCTTCTCTGAGCTCATGCCAATGTACACCTATACGTTCTTCTATGCTATGTGCAGTCTCTGCAATGTAGGCAGTTGTCATGTTTCTGCACCATCCATCAGTAAATCGTAGGCTATACACTACATTCCAAATCTTACAGCTAGCCCGTGGGTTCATCCTACATACAACACAATTGTTCCCCGTACATGGGGACTTATAAAAGGGATAGGTTCTACAGATCAGGGATTTTATGGGGGCACCAGGCCTCTCTACTACTTTAATCCATAGATTAGCCATACTTAATGTTTTTCTAAAAAGATATGCTAGTTCGCCGCCAGAGGTTGCATCGACGAACATGACGCTCTGGTATTTCTTGTCGTACCAAGAGTTGGCCTTATCTGTCTTATTTCTGGTCCTCTCTGTACTGCGGGCTGTTCCACTTAACATCACTCTCTATGATGGCTTAGTACTTAGTCCTAGTTCCTTTGTACACTCTAATCCTCTCCCTTTGATTGTAGCCTGAGAACTGCATACGGCGGATGAAGTGTTGTATGTGTCTTTCCAATTCCATAGTGTTGCACGCGCGAGACACATTCCTCATCACTCTCATCAAGTCAGCTATAAGAATGTTGAACTTGGCGTTGTCCTCAATCGTTGCGTTCTTGAGAACAAAGTACTTAGAGGCCATAGGTTTGGCATGATGAGCGTGAAGGATCTGGACCTTACCATTATTCGTTCCTAGCCAGAGTTTGTGTCTAAAACGGGTTTGTATGCTTACTAGGGTAGTCTATCGTTATTTCAATACTCTGGTGGATGGAGTTAGCTATTTGCTGGATGCTCTCCATAGTGTCAGCTTCTCGATCATCGACATTGTCTTGTAGAGCTGCTTTGGCTACTATGTTGATATCATCCACATAGCTGGAGTAGATGGTTAGATTTATGGAGTTTTCTTCTAATTTCTCGTTAAATCTCCTATTCCACCTTACCATAAAGAGGTTAGCCACATCGCTAGCGATACTGACACCAATGGCTGCACCTTCCTCTTGGTCGTATATCTTGTTATTAAACTTAAATATATGGCCTTTGAATGTGGTCTTGGTACTCGCACCCACCGCACGTGTGACCATCTTTTTAACCTGATCATTGTTTTCGGGGGGTCCGTATAAATCTGGTCCACTCGTTCCATCTCTCTTTAGGGGTCTTCTTTGCCATAGAAGTTATAGTAGGGGGTCTACCTCTTATCGATCTAGTGGGGAAGAAACAATTAAAGTCAAGTAATCATTGTCGAGTGTCAGTCTCAAGAGGAGGCCTAGTTCTTCTGTGTCAACGCCACGAAACTCCACATCACTCTTGCTGATCAACCCCACACATTTCTCCACAGCAAAATCCACATTAATGGATGGGTATAGGGATACTACGTCCATACTGCCTATTATGCACCCCGTCAGGTCGTAGGCATGGTTGCACTCATTGATTCTGTTGAGGAGGTCCTCCATGCTGTCACACACATCTGGGGACATTTTTATCACAGGGTGTATGACCATTGAGAGGAAGTAGAAGATCCGGTAGTTGTTGGCAACATTGGCTCCGCAGACCGGTCTGGTCGGTGGTCCTCTCATTGGGTCAGTGGTTATCTTATGGTATATATATATGTATATATATGCACACACAGAGAGGACAATTAAAAAAGGGTAGTGAATTATTAACTTCAGTGGTAGGAATTCAATATCAGGTTGACAGTGACGGAGAATCCACTACCAAAACTATGCTGATGGAATAAACATCTTGATTTTACTTCATCTCTCTCGCTCTCTTTCTCTTCTTTCTTTCCTCTAGTCTCGCATTCTCAATTCCTCTCTCTCCTTCTTCCTTCTCTTTCTGTCGATCTCTCTTCCTCGTGCTTTATCCTTCCTTTTGTTTGTTACACTTGTTCCTCTTTTCCTTTATATCTTCTACATAAAAACCCTACTTTACTCCCTCTCCCTTTCCCTATCTCTCTCTATTTACATTCTCATCTCTTTATCTCTCTTTTCCTCATGCTTCTCATCCGTTTTTTCTCTTTATCTCTCCTCTTAACACTTACACACTCTCCCTCCCTCTGTAATCTGCTCTCCTTCTCACCACTACTTTCCCCTTTCACTTTCTCTCCATTCTCTTTCTCTCCTCTTCCCATTTACTCTTCTCATCTCTACCATATTGTCTCTCTCTCTTTTCCCATCTCTCTTCCCATCCTTTACTTTTTCTTTCCCTCTCACACTCACTAAAACTGAAGCTGAATTTCTCTCTCTCACTCTCTCTCTCTCTCACGTTGTCTTTCGCTATACCAATCTCTTTCTTCCTATCGATTTGCTTCTCTCCTTTCCCTTCTTTCTTTTCTCTGTACAGAAACAAACACACACACAAACACACACACACACTCACACACATAAACACACACAGATGTATTGATAGATAAATACATCGATAAATAGATAGGTAGAGAGATAGATAGATATAGATGATAAATACACACACACACGCCTCGTCTTCTCTTTCGCGACTTCGTCCCTCGTTAAGCAATACAACAGAGGCTCACATTTTGTGAGAGAAAGGAAGGAAACAAAAAAGAATAAAACAAAAACAAAACAAAATTAACACGGACAAAAAATTTAAAAATATGAAAGTAAAAATACCAAAAGCAGCAGATATAAATAAAAAAGAAGAGACAGCACAACTATAAAAATATATAAAACAAATATAACGTCGGAAAATAAAAAAAAGCAAAAATTGTAAAGATATTTAAAAAGGAAAATATAAAATAAAATAATAAATTGTCTGAAGTGTTGCACCACATGATTAATTATAATTGACTTAATGAATCGGAAAGGGCTATTTCCCGACAATTCTTAACACTTTGGTATACGTGTGTGCAAGTGTATTCTTGTATGTGTGTACGTGTATTTGTACGTGTGTGTGTTTGTGTAGGTGTTACCGTGAATATGTTTGTGTGTGTTCTATATATATAAATATATATATATATACACACATACATATACATACATACATACATATATATATATATATATATATATATATATATATATATGCATATATATATATATATTATATATATATACATATATATATATATATATATGTATATATGCATATATGCCTACATAAATATATATATACGTATATATATATATATATATATATATATATATATATATATATATATATCCATACACAAACACATACATACAGACATACATGTTTGTGTCAGTAACTGCAATGTGTGAGCATGTGTATGTGTATGTGTGTTTGTAAATATGTGATTATGACCTATGTGTAGGTGCACGCATATACAAACACATACACACACTTACACTCACACATACACACAAGCACACAAACATATACAAATGTATGTCTAGCAGTATTGCAGTATACATATACTCGTATGTGCTTGTGTATACATATACACATGCATATACATACACACACACACACACACGCGCGCACACACACACACACATATATATATATATATATATATGTATATATGTGAATATTTGTATATATATATATACATATATATATACATACATATGTGTGCAGATATATATGCATATACACATACATACATATATGGGTATATATATATGCATATATATATATATATATTAATAAAAAGAATTCCAACCTTGTCTGATTTTCACGTTTTATTTACAATCTTATAATGATATATTATAAGATAATATATTATAATTGAATAAAATAAAATGAAATAGTAGAATGTTAAATATTCATTCTGATTGAACTAGTACTTTCATGCATTGAATTCTGCAATCTTCGGGTTCATGTAGTAGTGTTGACAGTCATGCTTCACAATTTTTGACTGTAGCAAGATGATTGATTCTGTGCTATAAATACAGCTGGGTAGGCTCCAGAGTGCTAGGTTTTGCAAACTGTATTCTGACCAATCAGTGTGTAGTATCACTCAATTACTTAAGCTGATTGGTTGGTTGAGCTGATTGGTTTAGGCGTCACGCTTTGTTGGACATGTCAAGAGTCCTGTATCTTGACCCTGGCCGAAGCAGCAATTGTTGGGTTATTTTTAGAAATGTTGTAAATGTCCTTTGTCAGAGATTTTTATATTTTTATATTTCAATTGTCATCATCATCATTGTCAGCACCTTAATTATTGTTGCTAGTGGTGATGGTTATGGCAATAGAACTTTTAACCCTAAATAAGATAATTTTCCTGCTATCTTCGTCTTGATCACCTTTAGTATTGTTGTTGTTGTTAGTGGTCATGGTCGTAGCAGTGGAAGTAATACCTCTAAGTATTATTATTATTATTATTGCTTATTTAGCTTGGGTTCGAATTTATCAATAAAATTCTTTTCTCTGATTTTCCTCTCGATTTCACTTGGGCTGTGTAATTTGCAGAATGGAAATATTATATATATTTTCCGACCACATGTTGCTAGGTGGTTACTCAAAGGTATCTGACGGACCTCTGGGTCTCTAATCTGTTGCCGGTGTACACGTGAGCGTTCTAATAGTGCGTTTCCCGTCTGACCTACATATATTTCTTCACAATTTGGGCATTTGATGCAGTAAATTAAATTTCTGCTTTTGCAGTTCATATTCGCGTTTGTGAATATTTTCCCGGTTTTTGTGTTTATATATTGACCGGTATGTATGAATTGGCATGTGCCACATCGGCTATCATTGCATTTAGATACCGTGAATGTTTGGTCTTTGTTGCTGAGGTCAAATTTTGCCTTTGTTAGTAATGTTTTCAAGTTTTTAGGCTGTCTTTTACTAAGCACCATAGCTCGATCCGTGATTATGTCTTTTAATTCATTACTTTGGGCAATGATTGGTAGGTTTGCTTTGGCAATGTTGAAGATATTCTGGTGACATGGGTTGTGTGTCACTATGAATGGTATGACTTGTTCTTGTTTTCCTCTTCCTTGGGTTGTCCTAAGTTGTTGTATAGGTATTTTTATAGCCCGCTGTATGCCATTTTCTATAAGTAGAGATGGGTATTTTTGTTTGAGCAAAAATTCTCTTAGTTCTATTAGGCGTTTGTTCCTGATATTTGCATCTTCTACAATAGTACAAATTCTTCTGGCTAGGCAGTATGGGATGTTACGTTTTGTATGTGGTGGATGGCACGACTTAAAATTTAGGTATTGATGTGTGTCTGTGTGTTTATAGTATATATCTGTGGTGATGGTGGTGTCTTTTTTAATTACCATTATATCCAGGAATGGTAATTTGGTACTACTCATCTCCTTTGTAAATTGGAGAGATGGGTGTAGGTTGTTCAGGAGGATATTGAACTCTTCCAGAGTATTTAGAGATTCTGTCCAGATTATGAAACAGTCGTCTAGGTATCTCTTCCATGCCTTTTCAATATACTTTCTAAACCCAGTGCCATAGTTTACCTCCACCTCTTGGTAGAGTTGTTCTTCTAAGTATCCCATTACAGAGTTGGCGTAAACGGGAGCAAACCTCGTTCCCATCGCCGTGCCTCTAATTTGGATGTAATTCTTTCCATTGAAGAAGAATGTGTTATTTTCTAGAATAAGCTTGACTGTGTCTAATATAAAAGGCACTGTGAATCTGCTGGGAATCACTTCTCTATGTTTTTCTAACCAGTATTTAATCGCCTTTATTCCTAAATCGTGTGGAATATTGGTGTAGAGGCTTACCACATCAAAACTTAGTAAAACTGAATTTGTTTCTGTTGTTTTGGGAAGATGGGACAGGAAGTCGATGTCATCCCTGATGAAACTTGGTATGTAAGTACATAGTGGTTTCAAAACAATGTCAATAAAATTGCTTAGACGGTGTGTAGGGCATGCTGGACCAGCTATAATAGGTCTAAGTTTTAGGTCTTTTGGATGTAATAATTTTATGTACTCACTTTCTTGTTCTTTTACTGCCTGTTGAATGTTTTTTGATTTGTGTATTTTTGGTAAGCCGTAGAAGTTGCTGGGTTTTGGTTCAAAATTGGTGATGTAGTCTTTTTCATTATCCGTAAGTGAGTTGTGGTGTGTTGAAATTAGGTTGTTGATCTTTTTCATGATGTGGTGGTCTATATTTGCGGGTATTTCACAATAGAAGGTTGTATCCTTCAGTTGGTCTTCAACCAAATCCTTATAGTATTCGGTATCCATAATAACAATTGCACCACCTTTATCTGCTTGTTTAATTATTATTGTTTGATCGTTTTGTATACGTTTACATGCAGACATCTCTGATTTGCTAATGTTTGGCCTAACATTGGTATTGCGTCTAAGGGGAAATTTAGACAGGATATCAATGTATTGGTCAAGGTAGTTATTTCTTCCTTTTGGTGGGGTGAATCAAATTTTGGTGGGGTGAATCAAATTTCACCCCACCAAAAGGAAGAAATAACTACCTTGACCAATACATTGATATCCTGTCTAAATTTCCCCTTAGACGCAATACCAATGTTAGGCCAAACATTAGCAAATCAGAGATGTCTGCATGTAAACGTATACAAAACGATCAACAATAATAATTAAACAAGCAGATAAAGGTGGTGCAATTGTTATTATGGATACCGAATACTATAAGGATTTGGTTGAAGACCAACTGAAGGATACAACCTTCTATTGTGAAATACCCGCAAATATAGACCACCACATCATGAAAAAGATCAACAACCTAATTTCAACACACCACAACTCACTTACGGATAATGAAAAGACTACATCACCAATTTTGAACCAAAACCCAGCAACTTCTACGGCTTACCAAAAATACACAAATCAAAAAACATTCAACAGGCAGTAAAAGAACAAGAAAGTGAGTACATAAAATTATTACATCCAAAAGACCTAAAACTTAGACCTATTATAGCTGGTCCAGCATGCCCTACACACCGTCTAAGCAATTTTATTGACATTGTTTTGAAACCACTATGTACTTACATACCAAGTTTCATCAGGGATGACATCGACTTCCTGTCCCATCTTCCCAAAACAACAGAAACAAATTCAGTTTTACTAAGTTTTGATGTGGTAAGCCTCTACACCAATATTCCACACGATTTAGGAATAAAGGCGATTAAATACTGGTTAGAAAAACATAGAGAAGTGATTCCCAGCAGATTCACAGTGCCTTTTATATTAGACACAGTCAAGCTTATTCTAGAAAATAACACATTCTTCTTCAATGGAAAGAATTACATCCAAATTAGAGGCACGGCGATGGGAACGAGGTTTGCTCCCGTTTACGCCAACTCTGTAATGGGATACTTAGAAGAACAACTCTACCAAGAGGTGGAGGTAAACTATGGCACTGGGTTTAGAAAGTATATTGAAAAGGCATGGAAGAGATACCTAGACGACTGTTTCATAATCTGGACAGAATCTCTAAATACTCTGGAAGAGTTCAATATCCTCCTGAACAACCTACACCCATCTCTCCAATTTACAAAGGAGATGAGTAGTACCAAATTACCATTCCTGGATATAATGGTAATTAAAAAAGACACCACCATCACCACAGATATATACTATAAACACACAGACACACATCAATACCTAAATTTTAAGTCGTGCCATCCACCACATACAAAACGTAACATCCCATACTGCCTAGCCAGAAGAATTTGTACTATTGTAGAAGATGCAAATATCAGGAACAAACGCCTAATAGAACTAAGAGAATTTTTGCTCAAACAAAAATACCCATCTCTACTTATAGAAAATGGCATACAGCGGGCTATAAAAATACCTATACAACAACTTAGGACAACCCAAGGAAGAGGAAAACAAGAACAAGTCATACCATTCATAGTGACACACAACCCATGTCACCAGAATATCTTCAACATTGCCAAAGCAAACCTACCAATCATTGCCCAAAGTAATGAATTAAAAGACATAATCACGGATCGAGCTATGGTGCTTAGTAAAAGACAGCCTAAAAACTTGAAAACATTACTAACAAAGGCAAAATTTGACCTCAGCAACAAAGACCAAACATTCACGGTATCTAAATGCAATGATAGCCGATGTGGCACATGCCAATTCATACATACCGGTCAATATATAAACACAAAAACCGGGAAAATATTCACAAACGCGAATATGAACTGCAAAAGCAGAAATTTAATTTACTGCATCAAATGCCCAAATTGTGAAGAAATATATGTAGGTCAGACGGGAAACGCACTATTAGAACGCTCACGTGTACACCGGCAACAGATTAGAGACCCAGAGGTCCGTCAGATACCTTTGAGTAACCACCTAGCAACATGTGGTCGGAAAATATATATAATATTTCCATTCTGCAAATTACACAGCCCAAGTGAAATCGAGAGGAAAATCAGAGAAAAGAATTTTATTGATAAATTCGAACCCAAGCTAAATAAGCAATAATAATAATAATAATACTTAGAGGTATTACTTCCACTGCTACGACCATGACCACTAACAACAACAACAATACTAAAGGTGATCAAGACGAAGATAGCAGGAAAATTATCTTATTTAGGGTTAAAAGTTCTATTGCCATAACCATCACCACTAGCAACAATAATTAAGGTGCTGACAATGATGATGATGACAATTGAAATATAAAAATATAAAAATCTCTGACAAAGGATATTTACAACATTTCTAAAAATAACCCAACAATTGCTGCTTCGGCCAGGGTCAAGATACAGGACTCTTGACATGTCCAACAAAGCGTGACGCCTAAACCAATCAGCTCAACCAACCAATCAGCTTAAGTAATTGAGTGATACTACACACTGATTGGTCAGAATACAGTTTGCAAAACCTAGCACTCTGGAGCCTACCCAGCTGTATTTATAGCACAGAATCAATCATCTTGCTACAGTCAAAAATTGTGAAGCATGACTGTCAACACTACTACATGAACCCGAAGATTGCAGAATTCAATGCATGAAAGTACTAGTTCAATCAGAATGAATATTTAACATTCTACTATTTCATTTTATTTTATTCAATTATAATATATTATCTTATAATATATCATTATAAGATTGTAAATAAAACGTGAAAATCAGACAAGGTTGGAATTCTTTTTATTAATATATTCTTCTATACACAATCACACACACCCATATATATATATATATATATACATATATATAATGTGCATACATATATACGCATACGTACATACGTATGTGTGTGTGTGTGTGTGTGCGCGTGTGTATTTGTATACTTGCGTGTATGTGTGTATATGTGTGTGTGTGTGTGTGTGTGAATGTGCCTGCGTGTTCCTTCGAGAATTTGTGCAATGATATGAGCATGTGCGCCAATTAATGTATTTGTGTGCTTGTGTGCATGTTGTTAATGTATGTGTATATAATGTGGAAGTGTGAAGTTTCGAATGTGATTGTTGCCAGGCAACCAATACGGTAATTGAACGCCGTTGTATAATCTGCCAGTCTGTCCGCCTGCTTGCCTGTATGTCTGAGCGGCAGTTTGTCGTTCTGTTTCGGATTTATTTGGAAATCCTTACTCTAACTATTAAATTTACAGCACAACCCCACCACCACCACCACCACCACCACCACCACCACCACCACCACCACCACCACCACCACCACCACCAACAACAACAACAACAACAACAACAACAACAACAACAACAACAACAACAACACCACCACCACCACCACCACCACCACCACCACCACAACCACAACCACAACCACAACCACCACCACAAAAAACACAGCAACAAACACGACCAGCACTACCACTTCTTATACACAACTACAACCACCACCAATACATAGTCGCCATTACTTACATCCCCCAAAACAACATCCACCTCTGCCACTACCAACAATACCACTACTAACACCTCCACTACTACACGCCTCCATCTCCAGGTAATAGTGCTACAATCACCCGTCTCTATGGTAACCATCATTATCACAGCTTAAACATATGTGCTTCCACCAATACATATATACATACATACATAAATTTTCATTTGTACCTATCATCAAAATTGCATAAATCATGTACCTTCATATTTACACAAAACCTAGAAATTCTAGTTTTTCGAAAAAAGAACAAAAGAAACTAAGGCACATTCTCCAAATCCAATCTATTGGCAGCCAATGACGATTTGTAAGATATTCCAAAGATTCTCCATCTAAAATTCTTTGGATGTATAGATACACACAGTTGGGTGTGGGCATAGACAGTTTAACCAACATACCAACTCGACCGCATATTTATAAACACTGAGAACTCTTTCAATTCAAAACGTGTTGTTGCTTTGTTAACGACCGACTTAGATTCTCTTAAGAACTTAAACCCAAAGAAAAACATATACATAAATATACATGCCTACATTCATTCATATACACATATATACGCATACATATATGCATTCACATACATGCATATATACATACATATGCATACACAGTCTCCCCACCCGCTTATAAGAACTAAACGTTACCAAATTAATGAGGTTCAGGGAAGTCACTGAAAAAGTTGTAGATATGTAACAAAATACTTAGATAGCTCAATTAATACAGAAATTTATTACAATCGTGTTTCTTGCCGGTTAAGAGAGTGAACTTTGAGACGTTATGGTAGTTAATTTAGCTTGGTTTGCGTCGGACAAAATGTGATGCAATATTTCTTCTTGCTCCTCACGTACGGCTTTCAAATCATGCCGAGGTCGACAATGCCTCTGATTCTTTCGGGATCAATAACCAGTCAAGTACTAGAGGTCGATTTAACCCACTTATGCTCTCCTCTTAAAGTCGTTGGCCTTGTGCCTAAATCAGAAATCTCGATTATCATCTGTATACATGTCGGTTGGTTGTTTTCTCCAGTCACATTTTGCGTAATATATAAAGAGAGGGAGAATAGTAAGAGAGAAAGAGAGAGGGAGGGGGAGAGAAAGTGAGAGAAAGAGAGAAAGTGAGAGAAAGAGAGAAAGAAAGAGAGAGAATTCAAATAAGAGGGGCAGAATGAGTGTTTTATAACTTTCTAATAATTCTAATTTTTTAATAAAACTCTGCACGGAAATTTTTTTGAAGTTGAATTAATTATTTTGATAAAATTGAGAAAAATAACATATTTATTCTAAATATGCAAAACGAGAAATTTGTTTCGTTTAATTTTATTTTAAGGTGAAAAATATATTTTCTATTGACTATTAGTATTCATGTTACTATTTGATATACACACCAAAAAATTTGATAGAAGTTGAATTATAATTATTGTATGCCATGTTTCTTGATACTTACCTGTGGTGGTAAATGTATCCTTCCAAAGTTACCCACCAGACAGCAGGTGATACCCTACTTGTTCACGGAGACTACTAGATTTCTCTCTTGTCAATTCAGGGAAGAGTTTTCGGGAGAATTCTTTAAGTGATAAGTATATAAATATCCTTTCCAAGATATGTTTCATGGTTTAGACAGCAGACGTATTGCACCCCCCACACTCCATACACGCACACAAGATACATACACACACACACACACACACACATTCATATACATGCAGCTGCTACACATTGACTTCATTCAAAAGTAAGTCATTTGAATGTTAATTAAACACTCATCAACTCATTACAACCTTTTTTCCACAAACGTGTTATCTTTTTTCTTTGTTTACTTCACTGCTACTATAACGGCCTCTGCTTCTCTGAACTGACAAGTAACATATCATAAACATCCTCTCTCTCTTCTTCCTCTTATTATCCCATGCTGAGTCTCACTGTCCACTATTTCCTCTTTAAACTGTTTTTTTTCTCTGACAGATGTTCCAACATCAACGCACTGTATCAACCTGATCAAACTCTGAGCGACAGTTAGGTCATAGGTGTTGGCCCTGTTTTGATTGAATTACTGGAAGGCTGCAGGTATTGTCCCTAATTTGATCAAATCATAAAGAAAATCTCTTAAAGATAAAATTCCTGGATGATCTATCTGGGATCACTTTACAGTAACGTCAACGAAGGCAAGCGGACGACTGGGATTTTTGCAGCACAAAAATCTACTTAAGCGTGATTTGAACCCATAACTGAAGGATAGACGTAACGTCTACTCGGCTGATTGGTCCTTACTATCCTAGCTATCTTTGTTTGAATTTATCGATCGATTTATCTATCTATCTATCGATCGATAAATTGGTCATGCGATCTGTCACCATTATAGTTTAACCTTTAAGAAACGTATTGCGCATACACACACACAATGGATATCAACATGTGTTTGTGTACTTCGATGTAAATACTCTGTATGTTTACGTATAACATTACGTATAATGTTTACGTATAACAACGCGAACAAGGAAGAATGTCACCAAAACTACATCATATTTGCTCAGACGTGCATCTTCAGAATGCATGCATTCTCTAACACACATTGATACACAGATTCTTATACTCGCTCACACACTCATATATGAGTATGTGACTGTGTAGACATATTAATCCTTACACGTAAACGTCATACTTGTCGTATTTATCTGTCACTATGTATAGGTGTATATGTGTGTTTCTGTGTGTATTAAATAATGTAACTTAGAATGTTATACAAGCTTGTATATATATAAATTATTAAGGTGGCTACTAGCAATTTAGAAGTGATAGGCAACTAGTACAGTTGTCACAAAATTGACAGACGGTAGTGGTAAACACCAGCATTCTTAGATATAAGAGTCAAAAAGAACTCTTAGCTACGTGAGAGCACTTTTCCAACGACTGACAAGGTAGACAGGCTCCATCCCTACGACAAGCTAAATGGAGTCATATCAGCACTGATTTCAGATTTAATCAATCTTCATCAGTGATCAATTACTCTGTCGCCAAAGGTTATATATATATATATATATATATATATATATATATATATATATATATATATATATATATAATCAAAATAAGGAACAGGATATCAAGAGCTGATGCAGTTCGACCGTTTCAAGCGACTCCATTTAATTGAACAATGCAGTCATTACAGCAATTTAAATGCAGGGCTATCCTCAGCTGCATAATAGATATAATTTTTTAATCAGTTGGAGACATTAATATAATTTCACTCAAATTCTCTAATAGAGCGAGAAGAGGGAGAAAGTCCATGTTGCTACAAAAGTGACTCAAAATATACTACACTTCTAAGAACTGTATAAAGTTTGTTAGGGTCATAGTTTGTAAAAGAAAAAAAAGAAAAAATGATTAAAAAATTAAAATTGAACCACAGTCATTTATAAGCTATGACCATAACAAACTTCATACAGTTCTTAGAAGTGCAGTATATTCTGAGCTACATTAGTAATAACATGGACTTTTCCCCTCTTCGTGCTCTATTAGAGAATTTGAGTAAAATTATATTATTATGTCCAACTGATTAAAAAATTCTATTTACTTATGCAGCTGAGGATAGCCCTGCATTAAAATTGATGTAATGATTGCATTGTTCAATTAAATGCAGTCGCATGAAATGGTCGTACTGCGTCACCTCTTGATATCCTGTTGCTTATTTTGATTTTATTCACCTTACTTAGAGTTGTACGAATAGTACCGCACTGATTTGGCTTTCAAAATAAAGTACCTAATTCAACTGAATATCAATTATTTCTTATATAATATATATATATATATATATGTATATATATATATATATTTCGTTTTGGGATTTGTAAGTGTGTGTATGCCCCCTTTTTTATGTATGTAAGCAGGAAAATAAACAAATCAACATACAGACGGATAGGTACATAGGCTATAAGAACAGACACATATGGAGACACGGATCCACACATATAAAGATGCACATCCATACATACAAACATGGTACATAGTTGCATAACACACACACAGACATGCACACACAAGGAGACAGAGGTGCATACATATAAAAACACATTCATAGAAAATACACTAACAACGGACATGCAAGCACATAAATATGCAGGATACGTACATACAGATGCACACACACAAACATACATATATGCATATGCATACACACACATATATACATACATACACATGCAAACACACACATACATACATACGTACATGCATGCATGTATAGGCACACACACACACTGACCCACACACATGCGCACAAACAAACAAAAGGGAACGCAGTGTAAATAACGGACAGAGTCAAGACTATTGAAAAGGTTGCAAGACGCAACGAAAATTTTAGGAAAATAAAAATAAGAAAAAAGTGGAAATTTTACCGGTGAGTGTGATATATTATAAGGCACACAAAGAAAATTACTCTCCCTAGACACAACAGTATATATATATATATATATATATATATATATATATATATATATATATATATATATATATATATATATATACACACACACAAAAGTGCTTATATACATAGAGATATACAACTGTACTTATATAGATATAAATATACACATACAGGGGAAGCACTCCGTCGGTTACGACGATGAGGGTACCGGTTGATCCGAATCAACGGAACAGCCTGCTCGTGGAATTAACGTGTAAGTGGCTGAGCACTCCACAAACACATGCACCCTTAACGTAGTTCTCGGGGATATTCAGAGTGACACAGAGAGCGACAAGGCCGGCCCCTTGAAATACAGGTACAACAGAAACAGGAAATAAGAGTGAGAGAAAGTTGTGGTGAAAGAGTACAGTAGGGATCACCACCATCCCCTGCCGGAGCTTCGTGGAGCTTTTTTAGGTGTTTTCGCTCAATAAACACTCACAACGTCCGGTCTGGGAATCGAAACCGCGATCCTATGACCGCGAGTCCGCTGCCCTAACCACTGGGCCATTGCGCCTCCACATACATACATACATACGTACATACATACATACATACATACATACATACATACATACATACATACATACATACATACATTCATACATATATATTATTTTATTCTCTCTCTTTTTATAATCTCTCTGTTTATTTCATCGTGTTCCTTTCTGTTGAAGAGCGTAGGCTCGAAACGTAAAATACTTTCTCACCTTCCCGAGCGTCAAACTAATATACCTGCTTGTTGTTTATACACCTGTCTTCGTCTTTTGTTTTTCTGTAAATTTCAACTATATATATATATATATATATATGCATATATATGCATATATATATATATGTATGTATGCATGTATGTATGTGTGTGTGTGTGTGTGTGTGTGTATGTGTATGTATACATATACATACATACATTCATGATGAAACATTGAGTGTCGCACAATTACTGAATTACAGCTTTGAACAGACTGCAAACCCACACGCACACTTATATAATAAATAGGTATATTTATTATCTATAGGTATACCTATACACACATTCTTTTATCCTTTTATTCTTTTACTTGTTTCAGTCATTTGACTGCGGCCATGCTGGAGCACCGCCTTTAGTCGACCAAATCGACCCCGGGACTTATTCTTTGTAAGCCCAGTACTTATTCTATCGGTCTCTTTTGCCGAACCGCTAAGTGACGGGGACGTAAACACACCAGCATCGGTTGTCAAGCAATGCTAGGGGGACAAACACAGACATACAAACACACACCCCCACACACATATATATATATATATATATATACATATATACGACAGGCTTCTTTCAGTTTCCGTCTACCAAATCCACTCAGAAGTGGAAATTTGTGTGTTTTTTTAAATACAAATAAATGAAAGAATGGAGTTGAACGACGAATTAACAAAATTCCTTTATTCTCGACATATGTTTCGAAGGCTGCATATTCCTAATTTCGAAGGAATAGGGGGTGCATTATGCCGCCTTCTCATCAGGAAAAACAAGGAACTTATGTCAACATCAAGATGAACAAAAACTTTTAGATGACTGCCCACGCGGAGCCCATAGCGATAATCGCTATGGGCTCCGTGTGGGCAGTCATCTAAAAGTTTTTGTTCATCTTGATGTTGACATAAGTTCCTTGTTTTTCCTGATGAGAAGGCGGCATAATGCACCCCCTATTCCTCCGAAATTAGGAATATGCAGCCTTCGAAACATATGTCGAGAATAAAGGAATTTTGTTAATTCGTCGTTCAACTCCATTCTTTCATTTATTTGTATATATATATATATATATATATATATATATATATATATATATATATATATATATATATATATATAAGCACACAGCAATACACACACAAACACACCACAGACACACCGAATCAAAACTAAAGAAACAAAAAGAGAAAGCCACACTCAGAACCTTTGAACGCGAAACAATAACCTTTACCGACATAAAACTATCGATGTCGGCTGAAAATAAATATCAAAACAGAAAAAGAAAGAAACAAGCAGTAACGTGAACAGAATGGAATCCCCGCCACTCCTTTATTAAAAACGAAATGGCTGCCAACGAAAATGTGTCATTGTATACGGTGGAGGACACGACGATATGTAGAGCAGCTTCGATGCTGGAGATTTGATATGGCGACCGATATCTGGGCACATCTTGTAATCAGCAAAAATTGGTCGGTTGTATCATACAAATCGTCTTTATTGATCAGCCGACAAAATATATCGATTATAACACATATGACGCCACTCCTGCGATCAATTTGCTCATTGGCGATAATAGCACGCAAACGAAGAGAAGACTCACAGACAATACATACGCACACATAAACATACACACACCACCACCACCACCACCACCACCACCACAACAACAACAACACATATAAACACTTACACCTATATAAATATACACATCTACAAATGTATATTTACATACATATTCATATACATATACACGTATATGTATACAAACACAGTCATATATATATATATATACATACACATACAGGCACATACACACATCTATATATGTATGCATATCTGTATATGCCTATACATATATATATATAATGTATATATATATATATATATATATATATATATATATATATATATATATATATATATATATATATATATATATAGATATAGATATACAATGTATATATATATATATATATATATACATATATATATATATAATGTATATATGTATATATATATATAATCTATATATATATATGTACACAAATACGTATGTATATAGCCATACATATCTATATATAGACATGCATATCTATATATGCAAGCACATATTAAATGTACATAAATACATACATACGTACATACATATTTTGAAATATGTCTATGTTTTGGTAAACTTACAGTTTTATGGGAAAAGGAAATACCCAAAGATGCTTTCTTTAGAAAGTCGTTGTAGAAGCAGATTTTAGGACAATTTTGCTATCAGTTTAGATATATTTCATATTTTGTTTTTATATATACTACAAGGAAAGAACATAGGGGATTGCCTGGAAATTCCTATGAAATTTCTCACTGAGTTTAGACTTTCTTATCTCACACACAACTTCACCTTGTGACCATGTTGAAAGACACCATTGTTACAAAGACAGGTCCGATGTTTATCAGATTTTCTCTTAAGAACCATTTAAAGTCTGTTACATGAAATCGGCAGTAACGTATATACGAATAATGTGATACCCATCCATCCATCCATCCATCCATACATACATACATGTGGTTAGAGCGTCGAACATACGATCGTGAGATAGTGAGTTCGATTCCTGGACCGGGCTGCGTGTTCTGTTCTTGAAGAAGACGCTTTATTTTACGTTGATCCAATTTCCTCAGCTGTAGAAATGAGTCACTGGTACCAAGCTTTATAGGCCTTTGCATTTCCCTTAGGTAACATCGGTGGCGTGGGAGAGGAGAGGCTGGTATGCATGGGCGATTGCTGGTCTTCCATAAAAACAACCCTAGGTTGTCCGTTCGCCGGCGAGGCGACTTTCCGCCCAGACTTGTACCAGAGAGGGGAAACTCTTAGGTGCAACCATGGTCATTCGTGACCAACGGTGTCATACATACATACATACATACATACATACATACATACATACATACATACATACATACATGAAGACCCCAATAAAATGTAAGCCCAATAGACCTGATATAATTATCTGGGATAGAGAAGAAAACTCTGCATAGCTGTGGAAATTAGATGCCCAGCGGATGTTAAACGTAAGCTGAAGAGTAGTGAAAAAGAGAACATCTATGCTGAGCTATTGAGAAACCTGCAGTTACTCTATCCTGATTACAAGTTCAGGTTTATACCTGTAATTATTGGCGTCCTGGGATATGTAACACACTGCCTAAATACCAATCTTCAGAAATTAGGCTTCTCAAAACCAGAAAGGAAAAAGTTAATTCGAAGACTACAGATCCAATCTATCACTAGAAGTGTAAAAATCTGTAAAACTTTCCAGAAGTTAATCATTTAAAAATATATATGAGCTTGCACAACTTCAAATTGCTGTTTTCCTTCTTATATGTTCCGTATTCGTTCACTCTTTTCAGCCATGCTACCAAAACGAAGACATTCTAATTTATCTCCACAAACAAGGGCCCCAAAGAAAACTGCCTTTATTCGTGCTCAAGAAGATTCACTTCAGCGATGCCCAAATGGGCAATATTTCAAAGCGATCACCGACGGCAAAAGTTCTGCTCCAAACTACACTTATGTTTTGGGATGAATGCACAATGGCACACTGTGGTGCACTAGAAGCCCTGGATAGATCACTAGGGGATATTAGAAACAATACAGCCATTATGGTGGGGGGGGCTTAACTGTTGTCCTCGCAGGGGATTTCTGACAAATATTACCAGTCATACCACGGTGTACGCGAGCTGACGAGATCTATGAGTGTCTGAAGTCTTCACCTTGTAGAGGTTTGTTTGGTTTGTCAGCTTTCATTAAGCAAGAATGTGCGATTTTTGCTGAGGAATTCTCTCATCAGCTTCTACAAATTGGAAACGACTCCTTATCGTTGAATAACACCCTGCAACAACATGTAGTGCAATGTGGGCATGTGGTGTCTATATTGGCCGAGCTTAAAGAAAAGGTATTTCCCACATTGCAAGACAACTTCAAAAACATAGCCTGATTCGTAGAGTGAAAGAGAGAGAGAGAGAGAGAGAGAGAGAGAGAGAGAGAGAGAGAGTTATTTTAGCACCTCATAATGAAAGCGCTGATAAAGCAAACGATGGGGTTGCTTCAACATGTATCCAGTCGAATTTCTCAACTTTTTACAACCCACAGGACTGTCACCTCATAAATCGTTCCTAAAGAAAGCTGTACCTATCTTGAGGAATTTGGACCTACCATAACTATGCAATGGTACAAGATTGCCTGTAACTACAATGACAAGTCATGTCCTGGAAGCAACCATTATTGCCGGCTGCCATCGAAGAGATCACATATATACCACGCATTCCCCTTATTCCCTTAAATGTGCCATTTCAATTCAAGCACCTCCAGTTCTCAGTGCGATTGTGCTTCGCTATGACAATCAACAAAGCCCAGGGTAAAACTTTAAAAATGGTGGGTGTCGATTTACAAATACTCTGCTTTTCTCATGGACAACTATATGTTGCATGCTCTTGAGTTAGCAGTGCAGATGACTTGAATATTTATTCTACCAACACTGGAATTATGATGCAAAACATAGTTTACCTAAAACCATTGCCGACTTCACTTAACATATATTGAAGTGTGCAGTCTGCCCAAACATTACATAGATGGTGCTTTTTGTGTGGTGAAAATATACGTTTTCTTAGAATATTTTGTTCAATAATTTTTTAAAGAAATCTGGACATCTTTCTTACTGCTAAACATTCAAGTAGACTGAGATGTACATATACTGTTATCGTAGAGAGTGGGAGTTCGATACGAAGTTTTGAAATCATTACCATAAATTTGAAGCCATTAGGTCTTTAAACATTATTTTACTGGGTTTAATCTTTTGAAAGTCGTCATGATGGGGCATCACCTTCAAAAATTTAATTGATCATACTAACCTCAGTACGTTTTTCAATCTGGCATTTATTTTATAGATTTCTGCTTAATGAACTGCTAACTTTGGAACATAGTGGCACGCAATACTCGATTTAACAACAAATGTAATCACACACACACACACACAGGCGCGCGTATATATATTAGGTGCAAAAATGACTGTCTGGTTGAGAAGTTTGCTTCCCAACCATATGGTTCTACGTTCAGTCCCTCTGCGCGGTACCTTGGTCAAACGTTTTCTACTATAGCCACAAAATTGTGACTGAATTTAGTTGTCGGAAACTGCAGTGTTGTTTATCAGAAAATGACCGAAAACATGTTCCTAAAGAAGAGTTGTTTCACACTCCTTGTATGCCGATTCTGCCCATAAGAAAGGAAAAAATAATACAATGTGGCTGTAGGTCATAACACCCGGGTAACGCGGGGGTATATTGCTAGTTTATATATATTTGAACGTGTGTATATGTATGTATACACACATACACACACACACATGATCAACTGAAGAATGTCGGCACTCAGACATATACATATTTAAACATTTAATATATTGTACCATGAGTACATGTGTATGTGCATGCTTGTTGCTTTGTATTATGTGTGCATGTGTGTTTGTGTACGCGTGTAGTGTGTGTGTTACCTGTGTGTATGTGTTTGTGTGTGTGTATGTGCGTGTTTGTGTGTATGTGTGTATGTGTGTCACGTGCTGTCAGCAGTTCCTTCTTTACATTTTGAGTTCAAAGCAGCATGGCTTCGATAGGGAATTTTTCACTTTAACCAATAGACATTCGTGTACACATAATTAGAGGAGATCCTACATATGCTTGTTATGTGTACATTTGCGCATGCGTGAGTAATAAATGAAGGAGAATGACAGATAACCTGCAACTTCAATTCAGCAACGCCACTTATTAATGTATAAAACAGTAACTATATATATATATATATATATATATATATATATATATATATATATATATATATATATATATATATATATATATATATATATATATATATATGTATGTATGTATGTATGTATGTATGTATGTATGTATGTATGTATGTATGTATGTATGTATTTATGTATAGCATAACAATAGATGCCAACCTGACAGTTGTTAATTCCATTGATGTATCATTAGATTTGAAAAGAATATTTACAAACCCTATAAGAAGCCCAACGATAGACTTAGTTATACTTATGTAGGTTCCTGCCACCCCACCATATTGTTTAAGAATTTAGTTAAGAATATTAGTAGGAGAATTTCTAGCCTCTCCTCTGATATAAACATAATATATAATGTTGCCCCATTATATAAAAAACCTCTTAAAGATAGTGGATTTAAAGAGGAAATAGCTTATTCACCTGTTATTAGTCCAGAAATAAGAAAAGAAAACATAGACACAGGAAAAGTATCTGGTTCACGACTCCTTATTCCCCAAAGTGACCTTTATAGACACTTTCCTATAAATCATAAATATTGGAAACTCTTTAATAGGAATAATCTAAATATTAGTTTTAGCTCAACCACAAATTTTAAATATATAATTGCACATAACACACAAAGAAAAACAACAACACGAAGCCGGCTGATCCTGCAGAAATATCGACTTATGTCCGACAAATGGAGCCTGTACGACTGAGACCATTATTTATGAAGCCACCGTAGATTCTACGACCGCTAAGGACCACAGTTTCGTCAAAGAAATATGTGGGCCTCACAGAAGGAAATTTTAAAGCTAGTTTCAATAATCAAACCTTAAGCTTCAGACACTGGGATAAAGGAGAAACAACCAAATTATCCAGTTATATATGGTTATTAAAAGAACAAGGTGTCAGCTATAAGATACACTGGAATATCTTGGCCAAGTATAAACCTTATACCAACGGCAGTGAGAAGTGCGGTCTTTGTGATATGGAAAGATGGCTCATTTGGAAAAGTTCCTTAGACCCCGCTACATGTCTAAATTCAAGAACTGAACATTTTTTTATCATCTCCACATATGACAAAATACTTATTACGGTTTTGGGTCCCCTAAAATCACAGATAGAACCAGCTTTTTTATTATGTCCCTGAACAAGCCTTCCATATGTCTTAACATTTTTTATTGTTTTATATATATATTTTTCATTTTTTCCTTTTTAATTATGTGACTATATACGAGTGTGAGTATATGTATATATAAGCATATATTGAATGTGTATGTGTGTGCATGTGTATATATGTATACGAGTGTATGTATGTATATGTGTGTAAGACTGTATTCGGTGCATAAGGGCGACTGCAATGCGTACGTCTCCTTCCTTTATACGTATATGTATGTATATACGCGTGTATATCTGCGGTTGTAGGTGTGTTGATGGATAACAGGGTGTATATGCATATAGATATGTACCACTATAGATATGCACATATATGTATATTCATGTATGCGGCGAGTGTGAATATATGCCCGTACGATTGTGCATATATGTATATGTTTATGCTTGTGTATGTGTATATTTATTTATATAAATGTCCATATAAATGTAGGCATATATTTATGTGAGAATGAAGTTGCGTATACATATATACGTGTGTGTGTATATTTATTCATGTATATGTGTGTGTATGTACATATATGTATATTCATATATGCGGCGAATGCGAATATATGTCTGTATAAGTGTGCATATATCTATGTGTGGATGAACTTATGTATATATATATATATACGTACGTGTGTGTGTGTATTTTTATACATATATATGCATATATATGTATATGCGTATGTATGTGTGTAAAGATGTGTATATGAGCAGAAAAATGTGTGTATGGGCATATATATATGTATACTAGCTGGTGTACCCGGTAATTCCCGGGGGTAAAGATGTTCCATTGAAACGCCTTACTACTCTGATATAAGAAAGGTGTATTTTCCGTCACGAAAAAGTACAAAAACCTGTCAGCTGGAGGAGGGAGAGATTGTTGGTGATTGGCAAGAGAGGCTTTCGGAGGTTTGCGACAAAGATTGTCGGAAGTTGGTGAGAGAGGTTATATATGAATGAAGTGTTTGAAGAAAGTTTAGTAATAACGTTCACACTCTGATGGTCGCTCTTAGTGACTGCCTTTTAGCTTACGGAGTTTTTGTTTTTATATCTATCCAAAAGCAGCCAGAAGGATAGACATATTGTTGACAACAAATGATTTCGTTGGGGGTTTGTTATCTCCTTTTCAGCCAGTGGTGGCCTAGAGGTGTTAGAAGGATCAAGCGGCAAATACATTATTCTGCTTAGCAAAGACAGCTGGGAAATGTATAACTGCTGTCATTCACTGAAAAAAACTACTATTTTATCGTGAGAAAAGTGCTGTTGAAGTGTTAAGTGAAATTTGGCAATCGATGATCGCATCCACGCTATTCCTGCATGAAGCCACTACAAATACGTCATGGAATAATAAAATTGACTACTGTCATGGAACTGTAAAAATGCAGAATTATTGGCGTAATGTGCATTCAAAAAAGTATGTATGTATAGAAATGTATGAATGAAGTCTTTAAGATTTAAGATTCAAATTAAGGAAGTGCAATAATAATGTTTAACAGTTGAAAACTGTGAGTAGTGAAATGCAGAATTAGATCGGCTGATCGTGTGAATCAAATATTGGTCGCTTCGCTAAAAACTACAGGTGGTATGGGTTATTTCTCTTGGGTTGTTTAAATAAAATATTAGTAATATATAGTAAATAGAAGGATCCATTGGCGGAGCCCTATTATCGATTTTTTCAACAATCTAAGTATGTCACGATATTTCCAGACATGAGTTCTACTCACGTGTCAAACAAAGTGATATTGTCTGCAAAAATTAGGAATTGGATCACAAAAAATCAATATTCAAAGTAATCGAATATAAACAATGAAATGGATTATTTCCCTTGCGGGTTTTAAAAGAATATTTTGCAGATGCTTGGGTGTTTTTAAAAAAATTAGTTATATGAGGTAGATATAAAGGTCCCTTCCAGGGGTCGTATTATCGACTTTTTCAACAATCTAAGTATGTCACGGAGGTTTCCAGACATGTATTCTACTCACGTATGAAGTTTCATCAAAATCAATAGAACAATGTGGGAGGAGTTAGTTAACAACGCCACAAGAAACACACACTGATTTTCCACATATGTAGTATATATATACGTCTGTGTGAGTGTGTAGGTATGTAGTTTTTACGAACGCAGAAGGTTTCTATCTAGTGTAAGAATGTGGTTGCGTGTATTTTATAATGATAATTTATATTTTTTATATATCGTTATATCTTTTATATCTTTTATATTTTTCATGCCTATTAGAGTAACTTTCCTTTTTTATTCAACGGTTTTTTTCATATATATATATATATATATATATATATATATATATATATATATATATATATATATATATATATATGTATATATATATATATATATATATATAAATTCCTCTTTTTACATAGTATCGGAGTTTCATTCAATCTTTTGTTGTCATTTTATTATTATTAATATATATATATGTATATACACATGTATATATGCACATACACACACACACACACACATATATATATATAGATACATATATATATATGATATATTTATGTGTGTAAAAGCATATATTTATGTATATATACGTATGCGTATATATACATATTTGTGTATGTGTGTGTGTGTGTGTGTGTGTGTGTGTGTGTGTGTATAAAAATCTTAGAGATTGAAAATTGAATTCACGGGACTCTTTCTTCAGAACCACTGCGATCGCTTCATCCTAATTATGCACCTAACAGGTAAGGTGCTGTGCAAACAATTTTCATGTATCATAGGTACAAATGTGTCTCCTCACTTATCAAAAGGTAACTCGTTTTTTACTTGTCATTTCGCTTATTTCTATAACAAATACATTTTGGTTATTGTAGCATACTGTCCGTCTCCATGTGAAACTGAGATATCATGAAAGAATCCTTTTCATAGAAGCAATAAAATAAAATTCACAAGGATGAAAAATAAGGAATCAAAGCACAAGACAACACGAAGTCAAACGTGTTATTCAAGGCCTCGATGTCAACAAAGGTCACGGCCCTGATGGCATACACCCACGGGTTATCAAAGCGTTGGCTCCGGTCATCTGCGAGCCCTTAACACGACTATTCAATATGTCATTGGCGACGGGTGTTATACCTGCAGACTGGAGAACAGCGACAATCTGCCCAATTTTCAAGAAAGAGAGCCGCGAAGACCCGCTTAACTACCGACCGGTTTCCCTTACATCAATTATCAGCAAGATGTTCGAAACCATCCTTAAGAAAAGTATGATGCTCCACCTCCTAAACACAACCTCTATCTCTGATTCCCAACACGGCTTCGTGCCGAAGAGATCATGCTTGACCAACCTACTAGTAATGGAAGAATTGGTGACGCGCATCCTCGATGATAGTGATGCTGTTGACATCGTTTTACTGGACTTTGCCAAAGCTTTTGACTCGGTAAACCACCGCCTATTGCTTGTCAAGCTTCAAGCATATAGTTTTCATCCGGATATTGTACGATGGGTTGGTGCCTTCCTCTCAGATCGCTCCTTCCAAGTCCAAGTTAATGGTTCGCTGTCCGACGTCTCCAGTGCGAGCAGTGGCGTGCCTCAAGGTTCAGTGCTTGGGCCCTTGTTGTTCTTAGTCTTCATAAATGGCTTGCCCGACGACCTCACGCAACACACCCTTCTATTTGCCGACGATATCAAACTGGTCGCTCCTCGCGGTAATATAGAGGATCTTCGTCGATGCCTCCACCAAATTTGGAAGTGGTCTAACAATTGGGACCTGTGTCTGAACGTGTCAAAGTGCTGTCATCTGCCTGTCGGCTCTACTCCTGCAACTCAACTTGATTTCGAGCCGGGTCGTCTGCTGCTGGAGAGGACCGATCAGGTAAAGGACCTAGGTATCTTGGTGGATTCCTCCTTTTCGCCTTCGCCCCAGTGCGTCCATGCTGCCAACAAAGCACGCGGAATTCTGTTCTTGATTCGACGGTCATTCGGAATGCTCACAGCAGCCATATTCCTACCACTCTATGACACGCTGGTGAGACCCATATTGGAGTATGGGATTCAAGCCTCTTCTCCTTATCTCCTCAAAGACATACAGCATCTCGAAAGAGTCCAGAAGCTGGCTACCCGCATGGTTCATGGTCTCAAAAATTTGTCCTACGAAGAAAGGCTGAGGACGCTCGACCTTTATTCTCTTGAAAAACGCCGCCGCCGTGGTGATCTCATTCTCGCCCACAACATCATAAGCGGAAAGTGTAACCTCTCGAAAGAGCTGTTCTTCACTCCTGCTCCAGAGCGTCGGCTGCGGGGTCATTCCGGAAAGCTCTACCTGCGACGATTTCATCTCAATCGAAGGAGAGGAGCTTTCTCCGTCCGGGTTGCGGATCCGTGGAACAAGCTGCCAGACGAGATGGTGAAGATGCCGACGACCGCTTTGTTCAAAGCCTCCCTTGACCTCAAGTGGCCTGAACTCTTTACATGAACACCACCCTGCACTTAACTCCATGTCCCCCTACATGGCCTTGCTATTTGCTTTTGAGCCAAATTAACTAACTAACTAACTAACTAACTAAAATAAAATGTAATTCACTGATAAGACAGATAAAAATATAAAATACACATGCGATGACAATAGAACAAAATAAACAACCGGACATCTATATTGATGTTTAAATTTCAGCAAAGCAAAGAAGTTAGCATATCCACACACACACACACACACACACACACACATACACACACACTTACGCACACAGGTACGCACACACGCATATACATACACACACATGTATATATATATATATATATATATATATATATATATATATATATATATATATACATATACAAAATTACATACACCCAGTTATATATGCACACACACTCACACACAAATGTATAAATACCGATATGCATGAATGAATATGTAAACTGTCAACTCTGTCTGTCTGTCTATTCTAAACAGACTCTGTCCTCTAGCCTTAGATTTGGTAGGTGATAAAGATAGACTAATGAATTAAAAACGAACCTCTATCCTTTACAAGCTGTGACGTTAACAACCTTCATACAGTTCTTAGAAGTGTAGTATATTCTGAGCTATATTTGTAACAACATGGACTTTTTCCCTCTTCTTGCTCTTTGAGTAAAATTATATTAATATGTCCAACTGATTAAAAAAGTCTATTTACTTATGCAGCTGAGGATAGCCCTGCATTAAAATTGATGTAATGATTGCATTGTTCAATTAAATGCAGTCGCATGAAATGGTCGTACTGCATCACCTCTTGATATCCTGTTGCTTATTTTGATTTTATTCACCTTACATTAAGTTGTACGGATAATATCGCACTGACTTGGTGCTTAAATTAAGTACCTAATTCAACTGAATCTCAATTATATATATATATATATATATATATATATATATATATATATATATAGCAATAATAATTCTCTAAACGAGATATAGACAGTAACTGCTCCATAACATAAGGGACGTTAGCCATCTGAATGTGGCTAGGGACAGGGCAGGGCGGTGGGGGTGTTACTGATGCATTTAGCCCCAGGCGATCATCAACGTCACCAGGAGGGCTGACGCCATCACGGCGTCCTCTAGCCTGCAAAGGGAGATCATTCCCCGAAGAAGCGGATGCCACATACGGACCTAGGTTTCAAGGTATTTGCCTATTATCAACGCATGGCAGGCACCGCTCCTCGACGAACAACTCTCTGTGCAGGATATATATAAAGATTTTGACAGTAAATACATTTACTGATGTAGAAAATCCGTTCGACAGCAATAATAATTCTCTAAACGAGATATAGACAGTAACTGCTCCATAACATAAGGGACGTTAGCCATCTGAATGTGGCTAGGGACAGGGCAGGGCGGTGGGGGTGTTACTGATGCATTTAGCCCCAGGCGATCATCAACGTCACCAGGAGGGCTGACGCCATCACGGCGTCCTCTAGCCTGCAAAGGGAGATCATTCCCCGAAGAAGAACAAAGCTTCCCCATCAAAAATTACCAAAAACATATAGTGAAAAGAAACATAACAAGTAACAAGAATATGTGGAGATGGACAAGAAACAATAAACCGTATTGTCTTTGGCTGCCCAGTCAGAGCTAAGAAGGAATAAATTCACAGACACAACACTATGCCAACACTATGAAATAACAACAGAAAAAAGATCGTAAAGGTACACGCCAGAAAAGGTCACAGAAAATGGGAAGCAACCATGCTATGGGATATGCCAATAGACACAGATAGAGAAAGTAAGGCCAATAGGCCGGATATAGTTGTCAGAGATCAAGAAAAAAAATGCATTCTAATCGATGTATCAATACCAACAGATGACATGGAGGAACATTGCAAAATACAAAGACTTGGAAATAGAGGTAATTTGAATGTGGAGTTTAAAAACAGAAACAGTTCTTATCATAATAGGCGCATTAGGTATCATAGAACATATTCTGACAAATACGTAACAAAACAGCAAGAGTAACAAATATATATAACATACAGAAAATAGTACCACTAGGCACCGCACACATCCTACGTGAAACGCTTTCAATAAAGTAAAAATGAGTGTATCACAACAAAGTACGGCACATACCCAGAAACACAGAGCTGCGCTCGGTAGTGCAGTGAAAGCACGTGATAAAAATAAGACTACTGAATAATAATAATAATAATAATAATAATAATAATAATAATAATAATAATAATAATAATAATAATAATAGTAGTAGTAGTAGTTGTAGTAGTAGTAGTAGTAGTAGTAGTAGTAGTAGTAATAGTAATAGTAATAGTAATAATAATAATAATAATAATAATAATAATAATAATAATAATAATAATAATAATAACAACAACAACAACAACAATTCCTTCAGTAACGAGATAGATCTGGTATTCAGCTTTATTTTGTACAACGGTCATTTTAACACATCCTGCTGCTGTCTCTTACTCCTTTCAACACGTTGCGTTGCATCAATTTAGCAGTTTGTGTCTCATCAGGTACATCTATCCATAAAGGTTTCTGTCTCACTAAAGATCCCGAGTTGTGGCTGTCATGTTGTTATATGCCCGTCTGCTATATGACAGACGGACATATAACAATATGATGAAACCCAAACTGGAAAACTGATGCAACACAACATGTTGAAAGGAGTCCCAAGTAGCAGGACAAGTCGAAATGGCCGTTGTACAAAATAAAGATTAATACCAAATCCATGTTCTCGTTACTTAAGCAATTATTATTATTCTTTAAGTTGTGTTGGAATCTATTTCTAGCTAAGGAAATCTTTGCCTCTGTCTCACTGTCAGTCTGTGATAGGATACATATCCTTTCTGTTGGCAGTAAAACCCTTGGTACTTGTTTAAAATCTTTGGGTACTTTCTTTAATTTTTCATGGTGTCTGTTATTTCTCTAGAGATACTTTTTTAATTTAACATTTTAAGAATAATTTTATAAAGTTTTTCTTGGAATGTTGCTTGGTGTTGGTTAGTAAGTAGATTTTTCAGTGATTTAAATTCGCGTCCACTTTCATCCTCCGATTTTTGATGATGCTGTGTACTATACATCCTGCTTTCCAGTTTATGGGGTAGATCCTCGTCATGTCGTATGATTTGTTGGGTCTGGAGTGTGTGTACATATATATATCCTTATGTACGGATAGTTATATATATGTACTCACATATATTGACATGCACAAGTACATGCATATATATATGTATGTGTGTGTGTGTGTGTGTGTGTGTGTGTGTGTGTGTGTGTGTGTGTGTGTGTGTGTGTGTGTGTGTGTGTGTGTGTGCGTGCGTGCGTGTGTGTATACGATTTAAATATCAAACTTTCGTTAAGTTCATCGCTGCTATTGTGAGTATTATGAGCATTCGAATTTACAACATATTCACTGTCAGCAGTGTTTTCTTTGTATTTGCTTATTCATTGTAATTATTGGAACATGCTTGATTTGTTTTTTCTTTATTTTCAGAATCTTTAGTAAATTACTTATCTTTTATTGTTCCCTCATTAACTGTGTTATTTATCTTCTAAATAAATTTATTATTAATTTTATGTATATTGTATTCTAAGGCTTCAGTGTGTGTCCGTCAAAAAAAATCTCGTGATATCTTTTGGATTTTGGAAAGCGGTAAAGAATTTTTTAGCATTCTTAGACGATATTTGTTATCAGCAGATAAGATTATCCTGGAGAACACTAGATTTCTCGTACTTCTTGTTTGATCTATTGTTGCTAGTATATAATATGGAAGTGTCAATATTTATTGGGTTATAGTTAAAATTCGTATTTTGGTTCTCCTTATTTTCAGTTCGTTTTTTAACTTTAATATCTTTTTCTTATTCGTAGTTTATTCTGTTCACCTCCCTCTATTCTGTGTTTACAATTGTGTGTCCGTATCTGAAGCCTAGTTCCCTTAATATCGTGGCTACTAGAATTAACTATATTATTATCATATGTATATATATATTTTATCAATATGTGTTGTAAGATTCCTGATATGAAATCGTGTGTTGAAACCGATATTGATATATTTCGGGACGGTCATTTTTTTTGCCAAGTAAACACACACACTATATATTTTTTCTTCACTTGTTTATTACTGTTCTTATTTTATTATTTTAACTCATGCCTATTGTCCGGAAATCTTTCGTCACACTCCTGTGACCTCTTCAGCGACACTTTTCATTTTCGTGTATGTTTTTGCTCTACTTACTCCATTCTGTTCTCTAAGAAGAAGAATAGAAGACCTCAGAAGAACAGAATGGAGCAAGTGGAGCAAGAACGCACACAAAAACGAAAAGTGTCGCTGAAGAGGTCACAGGAGTGTGACGAAAGATTTCCGGACAATGGACATGAGTTAAAATAATGAAATAAGAACAGTAATAAACAAGTGAAGAAAAAATATATAGCGTGTGTGTTTACTTGGCAAAAAAAATGACCGTCCCGAAATACATCAATATCGGTTTCAACACACGATTTCATATCAGGAATCTTACAACACATATTGATAAAATATATATATACATATGATGATAATATAGTGTGACGTAAAATAGAGGGAGACGGTCAGAATAAACTACGAATAATATATATACACTCATATACACACATGTACAGCTATAATCGTACATATATTCACATATATACACATATGCAGTAATGGTCAAATTATATACATACACTCGCTCTTCATATATCTCAGTAACACTTTCACACTCCATTCATTAAACTCAACAAAACACATATAACACATACGCATTCATTTAAGTGGTACGCACGCGCGCACACACACATACATAGTGCACATTGTACATATAGATGAATTAAAAGTAGACACGTATACATACACTCTGGCACACACTCACACATGCGCACTTCTTGGCGATACTTTCCCACCCACATACCAAAACACTACACACAAAATACACATACACTCAGACACATAGCAACACAATACGTACAGACAAGCAAAACACACATACAAACGTCATTAGAGTATAAGGACATACATGCATCTGAACATAAACACCATCCTGCACATTTAACTCTCTGTAACTGTGATGCGTATGAAATTTCTTACCTCTACCTTTACTTCCTGTTATTTTAACCGCAAACCATTTCCAGCATTGCCTAATATACATCAAAACGCATTTTCCCATTAAGCTCGTTTCTTCCCCTGATTTCTACACTGTTAAACATTTTAAAACCAGAGTATATATATATAATAAAATATAATTGTAACAAAGGGCGCTGAATTGACAACGCCTGTACGCTAGAAATAGACGCCAAATGCGCATCTGTGTCTCAAACTTATAGGCGCAGTAGGAATCTTGCTTCTCAACCACATGGTTCCGGGTTGAGTCCTACTACGTGGCACCTCGGGCAAGGTGTTTTCTACTATAGCCTCGGGCCGACCAAAGCCTTGTGAGAGGATTCGGTAGACGGAAATTGAAAGACCGTCGTATATATATATGTGTGTGTGCGCGCGCACGCACCGGCGTGTGTTTGTGTGTGTGTGTGTGTGTGTTTGTCTTTATGTCTGTGTTTGTCCCACCATCACCGCTTGACAACCGGTGTTTATGTGTTTATGTCCTCATAGTCTATGGTTCGGCATAAGAGAGAGAGAGAGAGAGAGAGAGAGAGAGAGAGAGAGAGAGAATAAGTACTAGGCTTTAAAGAATAAGTCCTAGGGATTAATTGTTTGACTAAAACCCTTCAAGGTGGTTTTCAAGCATGGCGGCAGTTAAATGACTGAAACAAGTAAAAGAAACAAATAAAAAATAAAAGAATATATATCACGAAGAGGCAAATTAACCGACCTAATCGTCCAGAAATGTTATCTCTTAAGGACGTTCTGTGTTTAAAAATAGAAATATCCAGGGTCCACATAGATTTGACAGTTTCCTCCAAGACTCATTAAACTTGACGAGTGACTTTGTATAAATGTTTTTATCGCAACGGGTAACATCCGACAATATGGCAAGTATACAGTAATTTTAATTTAACTTTTATCAAATTTCCACGAGCTTCTACAGAATGATGAATAGTAATTTTCAGAAGAAAATATTTATTACTTTAAAATATATTTCAGTAAAAGAAAAGTAATTGTAACTAAATTACTCTGTATGTAGATATTATATTAAAGGTCGACAGATGTCTCCCCTCTCTCTTTCTTTATACACACACACACACACATATATATATATATATATATATATATATTTGTGGATTTATTATGTTACCACTGGTTTCATACGAAAACATCACAAATATGAAGTATTCCTCTTAAAAATGATGGTAAATTGTTCCCATTTTAGATAAGACTCCATGGTATTAGAGATAACTTTATGGGACTTCAAATGTTGTTTTGTGGCACAGAGTGTAATGTAAAATACAAATAAGAGGAGGTATTTCCTGTAGGACACCCTTTCATTGTTATTTCCCTTGTATTAGCCTTGCTTCTTTGTAAGTATTGGTAAAAGTATTTGATTTTTGTGTCCAATACACTTGAATTGCACCATATGAATACATTCATGCATACACTGATAGAAATATATACAACGTGCATAGCAAACTTCTACTTTGCATGGAGACATGAACATATATATACTGATCATTTTCAGAGATTTAGACAGCTTTTAAAGGTCTCCCCATGTAAGTCCATGAAAATTATACGTGCATGAGAATATATTATATAAATTGTGTAATGTCATGAACGTATCTCATATAAGTATAACGTTTTATATTCAAACATGAGTACCTGAAATTGAATGGATAATGGAATAAATATACATCATCATCATCATCATCATCATTATTATTATTATTATTATTATTGAGTGACCGAGCAGAGCATGCCATCAAAGTGACACTGGGGTAAAATATACGAAGCCCAGTATACCCATCATGACTACCCGTCTGATAAGGGTACACCAGGCACATGCATCACAACCATATGTGCGCGACATGGTGATCACATGGCTATGATGCTCCCCCACTACTTCTGCTCGTGATCAGAGATGCACATATCGTCAGCCACTAAGGGACATGCTCAACTGGTTAAGGTCAAACAACTGACAAGCAAATCTGTGGTATTGAGCAGAATATTTGCTGTAGCCCATCTTTTATACCAAGACAAAACAATAACAACTGACAAGCAATATTATTATTATTATTATTATTATTATTATTATTATTATTATTATTATTATTATTATTATTATTATTATTATTATTATTATTATTATTATTATTATTATTCTATGTTTGACTTTTGCTTTATGTCTGTACAAGTTGGCTCCAAGTCTCACCCAGAGACCTCAAGAGACAACAGGTTGAAAGTTCTGTGCCATATATTTGGGGGTTTTTTTTTGGTGTTGTACTAGTGAATGTCTAATACATAAAAATAAAAAATAAATTAAAAAAAAAATTATTATTATTATTATTATTATTATTATTATTATTATTATTATTATTATTATTATTGTTATCATTATTATATTATTATTATTATTATTATTATTATTATTATTATTATTATTATTATTATTATTATTATTATTATTATTATTATTATTATTATCATAATTGCCTTTGCACTGCTTCTAATGCTGGAGATGTACTACTGTGTCAGCTTTCCACTACCAGTGAACGAAGGTAACACCTCATATTTTTCGAGCAGCTTTCGGAGTATTCGAGCGGTTCCAAGCAGTGCTGTTTTCTGCAAGTGCTCCACCCTTATTGCAGCCCCTATTTGTTCCATGTACTTCTCGAGATTTTTACTCTTTGTTCCCATGTTTCCGACAATCATTGGTTCCACTACCACCTTTTTCATCGACCACAACTGCTTTACCGCCCAAACTAACCTGTCGCACCTATCGACTTTTCTTTCTTCCTTATCGCATACCTTGTTGTCAGTTGGACATGCTATATCTATGATCCAGCATAGTTTGTTTTCTTTTTCAATTAAGACTATGTCGGGCTTCCTACTCTTCCTATTCTCTATCTTATGGTCGCACTGAATCATAAAATACCACAGAATCTTTGCATTATCATTTTCGATGATGCCTTCGGGTTTGTGGTCGTACCAATTTTTTTGCTCTGTCAAGTCCATACTTGTTGCAAAGTGTCCAATGGACAAGCCTTGCTATATTGTCGTGGCGTCTCTTATATTCCTTCTTGGTTAGTGGCGTACATTGTCTGGTGATGCGCCATACAGTTTTACCATTTTGTCCACAGATTCTGCACTTATCACTTTCTGGTGTGTTGTCTACTCTGTATTTTATGTAGCTCGTTCTTGGTGGCTGCTGTTGGGCAGCACAGATTAGAGCCTCCATTTCCAGTTTTTAATCACTTTTAGTCATCAACAGCCATTTGCTTTCTCTGTCTGTCTTATTATCTTCAATATCCCTATGAAATTGTCCATGCATTGTTTTCTTTATCCATCTATTTTCAGTTTCAATCATTTCAATTGCTTGTACAGTATTATTAGTATTATCATTATTGTTGTTGTTGTTGTTGCTGTTGTTGTTGTTGTTTTTGTTGTTGTTGTTGTTGTTGTTATTATTATTATTATTATTATTATTATTATTATTATTATTATTATTATATAAGGCGGTGAGCTGCAAAATCGTTAGCACCCTGGACGAAAGGCTTAGTAGTATTTTACCTGTCGGTACGTTCTGAGTTCAATTTCCGTCGAGGTCTACTTTGCCTTTCATCCTTTCAGGTTCGATAAAATAAGTACCAGTTGAACACTGAGATCTATGTAATTGACTCATCCCTTCCCCGCAAATAGCTTTGTGGCAAAATTTGAAACCATTATTATTATTGTTGTTGTTTTACTTCTCAGACCGCTCGGTTTTGTTTGCCCTGGTTGATTCTGTGAGAGCGGACATCAGCCTCTTTCCGCACATTATAAGCATTGATACTTGGTTGTTAATTATTGTGGAAGACATTAAACATCCAAGTATCAGGTTCAAAATCTTAGCTGTCTCCAACTGTTCGGTTATTTGGTCTTGCTCTGCTCTCATGTCAATTCCAATTTCTCTGACATAATTCTCAAACTTGGTTATTAGTGCTCCGTGTGTCCCTACAACTACCTGCAATGGCAGACACTCTCCTCATAGACCACATCTTACTATTTCGTCTTTTAGCAGTTTGTACTTATATATGGATGACATCCATATATAACAGATGGTTTAATTTTCCTCCACTTATCAAGGTATATCCCGCTGTCACTTTCCGTAGTACCAGTGTGAGGGTTATCGTACAAATCACAAACAACAATGGTGATAGGCTATCTCCTTGAAATATGCCTCACTTGATCCTCGCCAAATATTTTTCACATGAAACTGACTTTGTATTCCAGTTCTTCATTGATCTCCTAATAAAATTTGATGTTATCAGGCACCTGTACTAGCTCAAGATTTTCTAGAATCCAGGAATGGGGGACCATGTCATACACTTTCTTATAATCGATTTTTCCCAGGTTAGTAAGTTATTATTATTATTATCATCATTATATGTTTTTGTTTTGCTTTGTATTTGTACAACTCCACTCCAAATCTCACACAGACCTCAAGAGACAGCAAGTTAGAAGTTCAAGTTTGTTTGTTTCAAAATTTGAGATTACATACACAGAATTTTACGTAGGATATGGGCAGGTTCCATGAACACTATTTTTTGGATGTCTGCCATTTTGGGGTTTCCTGGCCTCTGAGCTACATAGTAATCAGCCCCTCTTACTATCATTCCCAAGGCATCTATGCCAACGGGTATTGTTTTAGTCTTGAGATTCCACATCTTGCCAATTTCTATTTCGAGATCTTTATAGTTGCTCAGCTTTTGGTAGGTTTTAGACAGATACATTTATGTCGATTTTATCATGGGGCAGGTCCAAGTTTTTGCAAATTGTCCAGTGAATATACTCTCCAGCTCTATCATGCCTGTTGAGATACTCTGTAGGTGCAAAAAACCTACACATGGAGACATGATCGATTATATCATTTTGTTGCTTACATACATGCCATGGGCTATTGCCGTTCTTTAATATGTTGGCCTGGTAGCTCTTTGTAGGAAGGCCTTGAACTTGGCCTGCTATGATAAACTCTACAATTTTCTTCTTCTTCTTCTTCTTCTTCTTCTTCTTCTTCTTCTTCTTCTTCTTCTTCTTCTTCTTCTTCTTCTTCTTCTTCTTCTTTCTTCTTCTTCTTCTTCTTCTTCTTCTTCTTCTTCTTCTTCTTCTTAGCATCTTTTGCAATTCAGTTTCCATTTCTTACCGAGTGTCTTCTTGACACCTAGGGCAGAGAAACGTACTGTATACATAGGGAGGCCATTAAAATAAACACATCAGATTGTTCATTTACAAAGTCAAGTGATAGAGAAAAAGGGAAACACAGAGAGGAAAATGAAAATTAAAAAAGATAAAGGAGTAAACAAATAAAGGGGAGAAAGGAAGGAACATTCACAGTGACAATGCTCTTCTTAATATGTGTGACGTACCAGTTAAGACAATAAGCTCTTCTCAGTATGTATGACGTACCATTTAAGACACTATGCTCTTCTCAATATATATGACGTACCAATTAAGACAACATGCTCTTCTCAGTATGTGTGACGTACCAGTTAAGACACTATGCTCTTCTCAATATATATGACGTACCAGTTAAGACAACATGCTCTTTTCAATACGTGTGATGTGCCAGTTAAGACAATATGCTCTTCTCAATATGTGTGACGTACCAGCTTAGACAATATACTCTTCTCAATATGTGTGACGTACCAGTTATAACAATATGCTCTTCTCAATACATGTCGTGTACCAGCTTAGACAATGTGATCTTCTCAATACCTGTGACGTACCAGCTTAGACAATCTGCTGTTCTCAATACGTGTAACGTACCAGTTAGGATAATAAGCTTTTCTCAATACATGTGACATACCAATTTAGACAATATGTTCCTCTCAGTACGTGTGATGTACCAGTTAAGACAATAAGCTCTTCTCAATACGTGTGATGTAGCAGTTTAGACAATATGATCTTCACAATACCTGTGATGTACCAGCTGAGATAATATGCTCTTCTCAATATGTGTGACGTGCCAGTTAAGACAATATGCTCTTCTCAATGCGTATGACAAACCAGCTTAGGCAATAAGCTCTTCTCAGTACGTGTGACGTACCAGTTAAGACAATATACTCGTGTCAATACCTGTGACGTACTAGCTTAGACAATATTCTCTTCTCAATACGTGTGACGTACAGTATGTTCTTCTCAGTGTGTGACGTTAGCTCTTCTCAGTACGTGTGATGTAGCAGTTAAGACAATATGCTCTTCTTAATATGTATGACGTTCCAGTTAAGACAATATGCTCTCCACAATACGTGTGACATACAAGTTAAGACAATATGCTTTTCTCAATATGTGTGACGTGCCAGTTAAGGCAATTGTGACGTACTAGTTAAGAGAATTCTGGCGTACCAGTTCAGACATTATTATTATTATTATTATTGAGTGAGCGAGCAGAGCATGCCATCAAAGTGACACTGGGGTAAAATATACGAAGCCCAGTATACCCATCATGACTACCTGTCTGATAAGGGTACACCAGGCACATGCATCACAACCATATGTGCGCGACATGGTGATCTCATATCAAGATAAACAGCACATGACCTTGCAAGTGGAGCCCAGTTAGAATTTTCTTCAGATCGAGTAACCCATCCCGCTCAAAAGGTCCCTGAATAAGGGTTGTTTAAGGACGTTGAACGAAACACCCATGTTTCCAGAGGTGAATTATTCAAACCCCAAAGAATCCTTCTCAACACATGGCTATGATGCTCCCCCACTACTTCTGCTCGTGATCAGAGATGCACATATCGTCAGCCACTAAGGGACATGCTCAACTGGTTATGGTCAAACAACTGACAAGCAAATCTGTGGTATTGAGCAGAATATTTGCTGTAGCCCATCTTTTATACCAAGACAAAACAATGTACATGATAACACTTCCAATCAGTTAAGATCAAAAGCCATGAGAGCCACTGCCTCGTACTGCATCAGGGCATTTATTATTATTATTATTATTAATATTATTATTATTATTGAGTGAGAGAGCAGTACATGCCATCAAAGTGACGCTGGGGTAAAATATACGAAGCCCAGTATACCCATCTTGACTACCCGTCTGATAAGGGTACACCAGGCACATGCATCACAACCATATGTGCGTCACATGGTGATCTCATATCAAGATAAACAGCGCATGACCTTGCGGGTGGGGCCCAGTTAGAATTTTCTTCTGGTTGGGTAACCCATCCCACTCAAAAGGTCCCTGATTAAGGGTTGTTTAAGGATGTTGAATGAAACACCCATGTTTCCAGAGGTGAATCATTCAAACCCCAAAGAATCCCTCTCAACACATGGCTATGATGCTCCCCCACTACTTCTGCTCATGATCAGAGATGTACATATCGTTAGCCACTAAAGGACATGCTCAAATGGTTAAGGTCAAACAACTGACAAACAAATCTGTGGTACTGAGCAGAATATTTGCTGTAGCCCATCTTTTATACCAAGACAAAACAATGGACATGATAACACTTCCAGTCAGTTAAGATCAGAAGCCATGCCTGGTACTGCATCAGGGCATTCATCATCATCATCGTCGTCGTCGTCGTCGTCGTCGTCGTCGTCATTATTATTATTATTATTATTATTATTATTAAAGTTATCTATAATTACCTCTCTAACATTTTTTCGGAAATTCTTTTGCATGGTCAATAAATAGAAGAAAACTGCGGTAAGGGAAGTCCCGTCCTTAAGCATAAGGATAAGTTGAAGCAATCACTAAAGTTTCTACACCTTAATTTGACATCTTGGGAAAGTCATTACCTAGATCGATCGGCAAGGCGTAAAATGTGTTATTATACATTAAAACAATTTGAGTTGAAGAAACAGAACAATAAAGGAATTATATCCTACAATCAACAGACTCATCGCCCAATCCCAAGCAAAATCAAAATTATCAGCGTCTCTATTGTGACTTTACAGCAAAATCCATACTTGGACTTAATATATATTCATGCATCCATCGCATATAGGCGCAGCTTCTTTTATTTGTAAAGTTATTTTCTCTCTCTCTTTCTCTCTCTCGCTTGTTTTAAATCTACTCCTAATACTTATATGTCAAAATTAACGGAAGTGAACTTCATTATTATTAACTATAATATATTAATTTGTCATGGCTAGATAGGCGGTAAGGTCGACGTGAAGCTATGATACTCCAGTTATTTGTAAGTTAAGGTTTTACAAATCTTTTAATCTTCTGTCAAGTACATGTACGTTTCTTTGTCATTCCAATTTTTTACAGTCTGTCTGTAATGATCTTGTAAACCAGTTCTTTTTCCAGGTACTTTTTATTCAGAGGAATGTTTCAGAGGAATGTGAAATTACAAGATCTATTTGCAGTGTTCCCAATGCTATTTTTCTTAGTGTCTTTTAATATCATCGAACCTATGTCAGAAAGGCAATTATAGATAACTTTTAGTGTGTTACTATTAGAGATCTCGTGGTATTTATGTGCGCGTTCAAAGTGGGGGTCTATAAGTTTCAGAATTCATCTAGCTAAAGTTGCAGCCACGTTCATGTTGTATGGAAAGTTATACCACAATATTTTTCTATGTCTGTGTCTTTTCGGACATCCAAATTTGGTTAGATATAGGTTATATTGTTCTTAAAAGGAGATCTTTCCAAAGCGGCATCGTAATATGGAGCTGCCTTTTGGAAGGTTGCGTCATGAAAGGAGAGATTGTAAATACGCCTACTTATTAACTAATTAGTGGTGGATGGTTAGAGAGCATCTATCGATGACAGCTGTATCCTCATTAGGTTTGTGAGAAGGCTTATATTTGTTTCTGTTAAGGTTCATATTAATATCTAAGAAATAAACTTCTTTAAGATTAGTATTGTGATTTTAAAACTGAGTTGCATGCATGTGTACATGCGTTTCCTCGTCCTTCTTATCCTCGTCCTCCTTATCCTCGTCTTCATCCTCCTCCCCTTCCTCCTCTGTCTCCATGATTCTTTCTCTGCCACTAAGCCTAGTATGTGCACTCATAACTTCTTAACTTTCTCAGTATCTGTCTTTGCCCCCTCTCTTTCTTTCCCTTCCTATGTGCGATGTAAAGGGTGACTGGACACTTTAAGTAAGTAACCGACACACGAACGAACGAATCAACCAACCAACCAACATTTATATCGGCTATTATTTGAGTATTAACAATATATAACAACATATAACGATATGTATTTTATATCACATAATGTATAACAATATATAAACAATATATTGAGTATATATTCTTACTGAGATATAATGAGTGATTTTCATGGTTGTAGTTAAAGTGGTGGTAGTGGTGGTGTGGTATTGGGTATAGAAGTTTTGGTGATTGTGAGGATTGTGGTAGCGTTTGTTATTGTTGGTGGTGATGGTAATGACGGTGGTGGTAATAGTGATGGTGAATATGCTAATTGCAATAGTGGTTGGGGATGAGGATGAAGGTAGTTGTAGTGATGATCGTGGCGCTGGTGTTGGCGAAAATTGTGATGGCGGTACTGGTGATGGAGACGATGGTAGTTGTAATGGTAGTGATAAGTCTGGTGATGTGTTGAGGTGGTGATCATGGGAGGAATAGAGTTACTGCGATGGAGATTTGACGGAAAGAACTGAAGAGAGAACGGAAATGAGATCCATTGTCGTCATAGTCGTAGTGAATATATGGCTTCAACCATTTCCTTAAGTAAATAATGATGTAGTGGTGGTGGTGATGGTAGTAATGGTGGTGGTACTAATGGTGATGGTGTTGGTGGTGGTGAGAGTGGTGGTGGGTGTGATGATGATGGTGGTGATATTGGGGTGGTAGTGGTGGCGGTGGTGGTGGTCAAGATGATGTTGGTGGTGGTGGTGACTGCAAAATTTGTGTTAGAGATGATGATGCTATTGATGATGATGATTGATGATGATGATGATGATGATGATGATGATGATGATGATGATGGTGATGATGATGATGATGATGATGATGATGATGGTGATGATGATGATGAGGACGATGATGAGGATGTGCTGATGATGGTCTAGTTATAAATCGGCAGTAATTGAGTAGATCTATAATGAACCGTGTTCTTGCTATAGCCATCCTGATGAAATAGACTGTGTTATCTAATGTGTTCTTTCTGAAACCAATAGGGGCAGTTTTGAAGGTAATTTGGTTGTTATTTCAAGCTGGTGGAGTGGTCATGTTCAGGCTCAGCTCAGGCTGGCTTATGTTGTTGCTGCTTAGTTCAGCCGTAACAGAGCAGACCCGTGAACAAAGTTATTCCAACAGTAACCATCTCCTATTTTTCTGTGCAATGAATCTTTCCTAAGACGGTTGGCTGTGAATTGGGGGAAATTTGATAGACCAATAGAGGATCAATGATCAAAGATAATGTAGTTATGACCATCCTGTGCTCTCAAGCATTGTCTATTTAGGAGTACATTTATTCAGTATATCACACTGTTGTCAAAACAGTAGGTTATAACTTGAAGGAGATTTTGCAGCTTTTTTTCGCGAGCTGTTATTGTTTAGGCCTAATCAATCTGTGGTCAATGGAATTCTATCCGTGATCAACCTGTGTCTAAGGGCAGGTAATCCAGTGCCACGTGATGAGAAAATATCTTATTCTTGAACAGTAGGCTGTGGTATGAGGGAAATTTAGTTTCTGCTTCTAGTAGGTTGACCGGTCATGTTCATGCTCAGTGTTGTCTCGGTTCGTGGTGGTGGGTCGGTCGTAGGAGGATGTGTTGATTGTAAAATAGATTGGTGTTTACAGTGGGGGTGAAGTGGGGTGAGCAAATATAACGACAGCGTTGATGTCATGTAGTAATAGTGGTAGTGGTGGTGGTGGGGTAGGGTTACTGCATCGGTAGTGTTACTGTTGTAGTGTTTGTGGCGGTGTTGCTGTCCATGAAGTATCAGTAATTTTAACTACTTACATCAGTGATGATGATGATGATGATGTATGGGTAATAGTAGGAGTGGTAGTTTCAGCTGTTGAAGTGGTAGCGGTGGATTGTTTTAGATTCTGGAATGTTGAATGTGGTATAAAGGTAAAATAGAAAAGATGGTGGGCCAGTACAAATATAATGAATACTTCATTTCTTCCTCCAACACCACCGTCGCAGTGATGACGATGACGACGACAAAGACGACCAAAACCTGCTTCAGAGCCGCTCCTAATACGGTTAGGACCGACTCCACTAACGACTTTACCGAATCTCGACTTGCCTTAATCTCATTTCCTAAACAGTATTGGTAGCCTTCTATAATCTCTATCTTCCTCTTCATTTCTCTCTCTCTCTCTCTCTCTCTCTCTCTCTCTCTCTCTCTCTCCTATTCTGTTGTGTACATGTACCTGTATATGTATGCATGTACATACGTAAGTATGTATGTATATGAGTGTTAGTACAATGTGTGTCTATGTATACACACACACACACACACACACACACACACACATATATATATATATATATATATATATATATATATATATATATATATATACATATATATACATAAATATACACATATACATTTATATACACACATATCTGCGTACATATTATTTTAGCGAGTATATGTGTGCGATATATTTGTATATATCTACGTATGTAGCTAGATATATGCCTACACGCACGCAAATACACACACTTAGCTATGCGTGAGTGTATGTGTTCGCGTGAGACCGTGAAACTGAGAGAAAGACGTAGGCGGGGTTTAAGTTATGAGTCGGAAGAACAAGTAAAGATGGTAGAGAGATAGTACGATATATCTACATGTCTAGATGTATTTCACTAGTATCTATTTGAAACATAGAAACAACACACTCGCACACATAAATATATGAATGTGAACGTGTCTTTTGGTGTGTGCATGCAAACATATTAGTATATAGGTCTTCTCTGAAGAGTTGTAAGTTGTACCGTCTATCCTTAATATTAGAAGAAAAAATATCAATTACCCCTATTCTGTAATAGAGTTCTCTTAGTGTATATCACTACGACCATCTAATCGATATGTATATATGTATGTATTTATCTGTATGTCTGTCTAACTGTCTGTATCTATCTATCTATCTATCTATCTATCTATCTATCTATCTATCTATCTATTTCGCTCTTTCTCCTCCCCTCTCTCACTATACTTATATACATATATACATACATATATACATACATGCATACATACATACATACATACATACATACATACATACATACATACATACATACATACATACAAACATACATACATACCTACATACATACATACATATACATATACATATATCCATACATACATACAAACATATACAACTTAAATACCTTCACGGCGAAACAGCTCCGATAACAAGCATGTTTTGTAAAAGACAAATCAACTGGTTCTCGACCCTCTCAAACACTGAAAATGAGCCAAAACCTGCCAGAAGCGGCGTAAAAAAATATAGTAAACAAACCACCGCTCCCGCCATCGCTAAATTCCAGTGTGTCTCCAAATTTAGCTGACTCAGTTAAATACATCCAACTCAATATATCCTACTCTAAACAGTTTAAAATTCCAATTCGCAATAAATTTTGCCACTTTCGCGAAGCTTTCGTTGAACAACAAACCATTCCCAAGAAGAGTGAGAAAAAATCCAACCTATCTAATGTTTAAGGTTATCAACGATGTTGCTGAAGAGCACATGGTGTCATGTGATGTTAATTACTGGAATATTAAAACTCTTATATACACAGCCGTTATTACTTTTAAAGAACACCTAGGAGAAATCTACAGTGAACAAAATAACGAAATTATTAAACGGAAACAATCTACATGGAAAACAAAACTTAAAGAAATCATCAACAACGTGCGCCGCCATATAAAATGTAAGGAGAAAAATGAGTTTACACCTCACCAACTCTACCTTAGACAAAAATTTACGAAACTTTATGCCAACTCTTCACATCGAGCTCTTGAGAGAAAGCTAATCATTTTCAAACATGAACTCAAGACGACGAGAGAGAAACTCCGCTATCGCATGCACATTTTTGAACGAGCCAATATCAATCGCAAGTTTGCTTCCAACCCACAAGCATTATACAGAAAGAAGGAAAACATTACCATTAAGAAAGCTCCCTCCCAAGATCTATAATCATTCTGGTCAAAAATTTGGAACGAAAAGAAAGATTTCAACCTGAATGCATCATGGTTAAAAAATATAACTACCAGGATAACGTTCTTCAAAACGGTTCTGATCCTAAATGCAGATTCTGCGACAGATTTGACGATACAATAGACCATCTCGTATGTTGTGCTGATACCAAACGAATACAAAAATCGCCACGATAGGATAGGACAGTATTTATATTGGAAAATAAGTAAACACTACAAAATCAGCAATCCTGCTTATTGGTATGAACATCATCCTGACCCAGCCGTTGAAGGTAAAAATGAGAAAGATCCAGGCTAATCGACCAGACATAGTTATTAAAGACAATGAAGAAAATACTTGTAGACTAATAGATGTAAGTGTTCCCACTAATTAAAATATATCTGTCAAAGAATTTGTAAATATAATAAGAACCTGGAAATTGAAATACAAAAGATGTGGCATCTTAAAACGAGAACTGTTCCAGTTATTGTAGGTGCCTTAGGTATCATAAAAAAAGGATATCAGAAACATCTAGTTAAGATCCAAGGAGAACCATGTCTCAGAAAAATCCAAAAGATTGTATTGACAATCCTTAGAAAAACATACAGTTCTTTATTTAAGAGATGAGGAATTATGTACATTATTTACGCTATTTACATTATTTACATTTGATGGATATTTGTCCTCATGTTGTATATGTATATGTGGCAACGGTTCTCGCCATTTTTTAAAATTTTGGAATCTATTTTTTTCGAGAATTCTATTTTTGAATCATTTTGGAATCTATTTTTTTTTCTAGTTAATTTTAGTTAATTTTTGTTTATTTTCTGATCATTAAAATGGAATGTCAAGTTAAGAAAAACAAGCATTTTCGACATCTTCTTTTTGTTTTTAATCAATGTTCTAAGTCCTCAAAAGCTGCTCGCGACATTTGTGCTGTGTATAGAGAGGGTGCCATAGCTGAAAGAACCGCTCGTGATTGGTACACCAAGTTCAAAAATGGAAATTTTGACCTCAAATACGCACCTCGTTCTGGCCGTCCAGTTCGATGAAGAGTCATTAAACCAACTTTTGCACGAAAATTCTCGTCCAATAACAATGGAGCTGGCAGAGAAAATGGATGCTCCCATACTGCTATAGAGAAACATCTTCACTCGATGGGAAAGGTTCAGAAGTATGGAGCATGGGCTCTGCATGCTTTAAGTGACAACGACAAAAATCAAGGAGCTACAATCTCCGCTGGTTTGCTTGCTCGTCACCGCTCAACTCATGGACACAAACAACGATTTCTTTACCGAATCGTTACTGGCGACGGAAAATGATGCCTGTACATCAATATGAATCAGCGTAAGGAATGGCTTAGCCCCGGTAAACAAGCGACACCGCTCTTGAAACAAGATCTTCATCCGCGTAAAACGATGTTGTGCGTATGGTGGGACTAGAAAATGATTATCCATTACGAATTGCTTGAACGGAACCAAACGCTCAACATGGAACTCTATGTTCAACAGATGGAACGACTCAACACGGCTATTCAAGAGAAAAGACCTACTCGGCAACATGGAGTTCTTCTGCTGCACGACAACGCCCGCCCTCATATCGCCAATATGACCAAGGAAGACATTCAAACGCATGGCTGGGAAGTGCTTCCACACCCGCCGTACTCTCCTGGTTTGGCACCAACGGATTTCCACCTCTTTCGATCTCTTTCAAATGCTATGCGCGGAATTTCGTTCAATACTGATGGAGAATTGAGAGTTTGGTTGGATCAATTTTTCGAGTTGAAATCGAGTGATTTCTACCAACGAGGTATTGAAAATCTTGAAATTATTGATTGATTAGTTGTTATTTTATTAAACCTTTTAAAAAATTTAAATTTAAAAAACGGCGGGTACTTAGTTGCCAACCCAATATAGAATTCTTTAACAACAATAAAGTAATCGAAGTTTCGATAACTAACCCATCATCATACAGTTCAATGAAGGCTTAGCTAGCTGAAGCTTCGAAGCCAGTGCAATACTATCCCTGTTATAGAATAATAAATTTCTACTCTATCAAAAGTAATGAGTAACCCTTCAGTTTAATATAAAATTCTTTATTATTACAACATAAAGAAGCATTAATATATATCCATAGCAATCAATCAATCAGTCAATCAATAAATCAGTCAATCATTCAATCACTTAAATTTCGTCGTGAATACATTAGCGGAAAGTGGAGACTAGAGAGAGGAAAGACGTGGTATGAACACAGACCGCAGAGAGTGGTGGATTCGGAGACTAGCGAAATCCTCTGCCATTATTATCATTATTATTATTACTTAACTCTTCATAGTAAGTTAGTAACCTAGTAACAATAATGATAATGCTGTGATGCAGTACCACACAGTGGCTCCATGACTTCAGATCCTAACTGGCTGGAAGTGTTATCATGTACAATAGATGGGCTACAGCAAATATTCTGCTCAATACCACAGATTTATTTGTCAGCTGTTTGACCTTAACCAGTTGAACATGTTCCTCGGTAGCTGATGATATGTGCATCTCTGGTCACGAGCAGAACTAATGGGGGAGCATCATAGCCAAGTGTTCAGAGGAATTCTTGGAGGTTTGGATAATTCACCTTTGGAAACATGAGTGTTTCATTCAACATCTTTCAACAACCCTTATTCTGAGACCATTTGAGCGGGATGGGCTATTCAACTTGAAGAAAATTCTAACTGGGCCCCACCTGCAGTGTCATCTGCTGTTTACTTTGACATGAGAACACCATGTCGCGCACATATGATTGTGATGCCTGTGCCTGGTGTAACCTTATCTGACAGTTAGTCAATAATAATAATAATAATAATAATAATAATAATAATAATAATGATGTGGTGAGGGGGATGAAACCGTATGGTACATCGTTAGCGAATGCCCGAAATTGTCACAACGCGAATACAAAAGACATGACAATGTGGCAAGACTGATCCATTGAGAGCTGTGTGGAAACCATGGCCTACAAAAAGCAAAGACGTGGTAGAGCAAGCTCCAGAGGGAGTCACCGAGAATGAAAATTGCAAAATCCTGTGGAATACAATGATCCAGTGCTATCACCCGACCATGCAGCGGAAACCGGACATTGTTGTGATGAATAGAAAAGAAAGAACATGTATGATAATCGACATAGCATGTCCAGGTAACAACAGGATCAAAAAGAAGGATGAAAACCTGAACAACTATGATGATGTGAAATGAGAAATACGAAAGTTGTTGTCATTGAAGAGAGTAGACGTGGTACCAATAGTAATTGACGCACTTGGAAGTATCAGCGTTCAACTACTAACATGGCTAAAAAGAAATTACTGCAAATGGAAAGGTAAAGCACCTACAAAAATCTGCATTGTTTGAAATTGCAAGAATTCTTCGCGGGGTTCTGGGAGCATGACCAGTAAACAAGTGTCACCTTAGTCTGCTGGCTGTGGACGACTGACACTTTCCACCATACCCTGTAAAATAAGTAGAGTTTTGATCAAATAATAATAATCTTTTCTACTATAGGTACAAGGCCTGAAATTGGTGGTGGGAGGGCTTGTCGATCACATCGAGCTCAGTACGTAACTGGTATTTACTTTATAGATCCCCGAAAGGATGAAACGCACAAGGCCTGAAATTTATGGATAGGGGACTAGTCGATTACATCGACCCCAGTATTTCAGTGGTACTTAATTTATAGAGCCCGAAAGCGTGAAAGGCAAAGTCGACTTCGGCGGAATTTGAACTCAGAACTTAAAAATGGAAGAAATGCCGCTAAGCATTTCGCCCGACCTGCTAACGATTCTGTCAGCTCACCGCCTTCATCATAATAATAATAATCCTTTCTACTATAGGCACAAGGCCTCAAATTTGTGGGTAGGGGACTAGTCGATTAGATCGATCCCAGTGTTTCACTGGTACTTAATTTATAGATCCCGAAAGGATGAGAGGCGAAGTCGACCTCGGCGGAATTTGAACTCAGAACGTAGCGACAAGCGAAATACCCATTTCTTTACTACCCACAAGGGGCTAAACACAGAAAGGACAAACAAGGACAGACAAACGGATTAAGTCGATTATATCGAGCCCAGTGCGCAACTGGTACTTAATTTATCGACCCCGAAAGGATGAAAGGTAAAGTTGACCTCGGCGGAATTTGAACTCAGAGCGTAACGGCAGACGAAATACAGCTACGCATTTCGCCCGACGTGCTAACGTTTCTGCCAGCTCACCGCCTCAATCACAACAGTAGCAACAACATCAACAGCAACAACAACAGCAAAGATAATGATGATGATGATGATGATGATTTCGCCACAAGTATTGCGAAACGGCAGGTGTCTTCAACAGCTTGTGAGTTGGATTTGGTTGACGGAAACTGAAAGAAAACCGTCGTACACACACATTGGTGTGTGTGCCCTCGTGTCTGAGTTTGCTCTCCACTTTCCCTCTACCGCTAGACAAACGGTGTTGGTGAGTTTACGTTCCTGTAACTCACCGATTCGGCTAAAGAGACCAATAGAATAAGCAACAGGCTTTAAAAGCGAAATAAGTGCTGGGGTTGATTCTTCAAGTAAAAATTCTTTAAGGCATTGGCAAGAAAGTAATTTAGTTTGTGTGTGTGTGTGTGTGTGTGTGTGTGTGTGTGTGTGTGTGTGTGTGTGTGTGTGTGTGTGTGCGTGTGTGTGTGAGTGAAATATTATCATTATTGAAAAGAATTTTGCACACTTCGAAATAAATAGTAATTTGATGGTGCAAGTTCAGGGCTGCATAGCTGATGTGACATCATTTCCCAACCAAGCCCCAAAAATTTTTCACGAGTTAGCAAAGATGTGTGTGGTTAGTGTTGTCATGGTGGACCATGATTCCTTCACGATCTGCCATTTCTGGCCGTTTTTTTTTTTTACTGCTTCCTTCAGTCCCATTAGTTGTTAACAGCAAACATCCGAATTGATCGTTTGTTTCCTTGGAAGCAGTTCAAAATACATAATACCTTTGTAATTAATCCCTGCAAATTGACAACATGAACTTTTTTGATGCAATCCAGCTTTCGATGTGGTTTGTGCTGGTTCATTACGCTTGGACCATGATCCATTTTTTATCACCAGTGATAATTCGTTTCAAAAATAGTTCGATTTCATTGCGTTTAAGATGCATATCGCTAATATTGATTCGTTGTGTTAAGTGAATCTCTTTCAATTTATGTGGAACCCAAATATCAAGCCACTTAATGAGTTCAAGGCATTTTAAGTGATTTTCAATTGCTGTGTGTGATACATTTAACCTCTCTGCAATCCCTCGCTCAGTTTTATGACAACCAGGTTCAATTATGGTTTTGAGTCGGTTATCATCATCTTTAGTATGTCGACCAGAACGTTGGTCATCTTTGAGTGAAAAATCTCCAGAACGGAATTTTTAAAAGCACTTCTGACATGTGCGTTCTGTTGAGCTATCAACACCATAAACTTCACAATTCTCTTTGTGAGCCTCAGCAGTTTTCTTGCCTTCACGGAAACAAAAAGAGCAAAATATGGCGAAAATGTTCGTTTTTGTACTCCATGTTACAATTGACACTGAATTAACAGCTGTAAACAAAATTACGCGCAATTTGCTTCTAAAGTAAGCTAAAAATAATGGCTATCAAATGTCAATAGGAAAAAAATCATAACATTGACAAAAGTGATTTAAAAAAAAAAACCTGACTATCTATTTCCGAAAAATGAAATTACTTTCTTGCCAACCCAATATATATATAGGTGAAATTTGTTGATTTTATTAAATTATATTTCACCCTCTGTAATGTGTATATATATATATATATATATATATATATATATATATATATATATATATATAACATGTATACACATATATATGCATACTTATGCACGAATGTGCTTGCATATATATATATATATATATATATATACAGACACACACATATGTATGTATGTATATGTCTATGTATGCATGCATACATGCATACACGCACACTGTTTCGTATGCAGGCAATTTACACAAACTGTGTTGTCTGTTCACCAGATAGATGATATTCGACCTTTCATAAATTGATTGCGGGACACAAAATCTAGTGACAAAAATATGTGTGCGTGCGTGCGTGTGTGTGTGTGTGATATTTGCAATATTTAAAAAGTCAGTCGCTTGTGTCAGCGAATTGTTGTGCGGTAGGAAATTGGTGTCTCTCAAGTGTCTCTTCGTACAATAGAGTTGACGGCTTCACTGCTGAAGAGAGATTGACGTCAGAGTTAAGGATCAGGGAATGGGAAGGGTTGTGCACTATATATGGTTTTGGAAGAAGGAAGGGGTTAAAGAGAATACTGCAAGTGAGAGGGATGGTGAGTGTTACAGACAGACTGAATAAGATAAGGAGAAAGCGAGAGAGTGAAAGAGATAGAGATAAGCAGAGAAAGTAAATAGGATACAGAGTAAATGAGAGAGAGAACGGAGGGAGAATGAGGTTGGACAGTCAAAAAGAGGCAGAAGATTTGACGACCTAGCTTCTTAAAAGGCGACATAGATTTAGTTTGTTGGAACGCGCCTCGATCACTAGATAGCCGTAAAGAAAGAAAGAAGGATAGACAGAAAGAAAGAAAGAAAACAATATAGACAGATTGGTAGATAGGTAGGTAGGTAGGTAGGTAGGTAGGTAGGTGGATGGATGGATGGATTAGAGGGGGATGGATGGCTATCTAGATGTAGCGGGAACTGAATGTGAGAAAGAAGTAAAAGATATACAGAGTCAACTCTGGAGAAAGAGAATGGGATAATGAGGAAAAACGGCTTGAAAGAGAGGAGAAACAGTCAAACA
>NC_042998.1:152028467-152033467 GCF_006345805.1 Octopus sinensis | reverse complement strand
CGATCAAACTCCCAGCCCATGCGCTCCCGTCGCGACACTGATTCTGCAGAACTGGGTTGGGTATGAAAACCAACTTTAAAGTGTAAATATAGATGTTTTTGAATCAGCAATGTTGTGTTCGGTTAAATCCTATTTGGAGTGAAAAATCAATAAACTGATTCCTTATGGAGTTTTCTATTTAATCAGGATTTTAAAAATCGATAAACCGATTCCTTATAGGACTTCCCATTAAAATTGGCTACACTCCATTTTCAACCATAACTTTTACCAGTTTTAAAGTATTTTGTTCAAACTTGATACCAGCATTACTTAGGATTCATTGGATCTTTGAATGCTTTAAGTTCTCCAAAAACGAAAAAAAAAATCGATTAGTGAAAAAAATCGATAAACCGATTCCTTATGGGATCTCCCAATCAAATTGTCTGCAACTCATTTTCAGCCAAAAGTTTACCAATTTCAACGGATTTTGCTCAAATTTGACCTCGATGTTACTTAGTTTGGTTTGAAATAAAGAGCTTGATTAGCTTAATAATCCTATCTCAATCCCGAGCAAAGTCGGGCTATACTGCTAGTTATATAAATATAATTATAATAAGGGTACTAATAAATAGTACCACATGCTGACGCCAAATGGCTCTAAAAACTAGATCATGTACTCCATTAGCACGGGCTGAAAGCGAGATCCTTTTTTGAAAGGTTAATTATAGATCGATTTCTAGCTTAGAGATATAAAATCCTTTGGCTGTCATCAGTATAATGTACCACATCGAACATAAATGCAAATATTTATACATACCCATACCAATAACACATATCCACACGCATATATGCAAATATTCACACGTATATACGAGCTAAATCTAATTTATTTACCTCAACCACGTGTGATTAAGACCAAAAATACTAGCGAAGCGAATATGTTGGTCGGATAAATTTATATTTATATATAATTAAGGATAAAATCATTATAAAGATTTTATCAAGTAGCCAGCATATACTAAAAACCATATAGATAGCAATTAATACAAATATATAATAAAATAAATATAATTCCAATAAGAGTACTAATGATTTTATCCTTAATTATATATAAATACAAATAACTCCGACAAATATATCCACTGCGGTATTACTTTTGGTCGTAAACATATTTGGTTGAGGTGAATAAGTTAGATTTAACTAGTATAGACAAGAAGTATATCTTCTCTATCACCCTTTTTTACGAATCAGGATAGTATTTAACGCTTTCCACAGTGAAGGTATGTTACCCTCATTCTGATGGCGATTGAAGCGTAAATTTTCTAGAGCTCTTCACTTCTGCATCTTAACATTTTTGTTCTGATGCCATCTTTCCCAGGATCTTTGTATGTTTTCATCAGTTTGAGGGCATTTTCAATTTCCTTAATCAGAATAGGTGACACTTCTTCCAGCATTTGTGGCGGCGTGGGATCGAGCTTCACTAGTGACTTAAAAAGTTTAGTGAAGAAGGCTTTGAATACCTCCTCCATCTCTTATTTGTCTTTCGCGAACCCATCTTTATTCTAAAGCGCCGTCATTTCTCTCTGACCTATAGGATGTTAACCCTCTACTGCATCGTTTTAAAAATTTCCTTTCCTCTGCAGCCTGCATTGATTTCTTTAGTCTACAATACTTGAAGTCATTTCTTAGACATTGTCTGATCGCTTTGCAGAGTACGAAATCCTCGAAGTGCTCTTTCATGTTCCTCTTCATCGTTTTTCGTTTCTCTAGCATTTTCTTCGTCTCGTTCCGGGGTTCTCTTACCAGGCTCCCGCTGGCTAACAATTTTTGCTTTCCATTGCAGCTTTTAATTTTCTGGACCAGTAAATTGTAGTGCACATCGAGCTCTTCAAGTTGACTTCAAATTTACTTTTTCATAATTTGCTGCAACTATTTCACATCAAAGGCCTTGATGCGTTGATTTTTTTTGAGATATGAGAGACATATTGTCTTTGACGTTATAGATCATAAACGTTACCCATAACAAGCGAGAGTCGAATGTTTAGCACTCAAATGCACGATGAAGGTAATTGGCATGAATCAATTTTCGAAGCCCTTACTTTGCTTACGATGAGCCCTATACCATCTGTTGCTTTCGCTTCTTCCACTCTCACGATACTTCCCTCTGTCCATCTCATATTTATTTATTTCTTTCGACATGTTTCACACAGCCCTAGCTCATCACATTTGATTTTCTTTTTCCCTTCCATTAGATAGGTCATTCCAGTCCTTCCTGCTAAAGACTTAAAATTGTAACTACATACGGCAAAGGTTGTTATCCAATTCCTCAGGGGCCTATTTGTACAGGAAGTACTTAGCGGCCTCTGATCGCTCGAATTTCACCTGCATGATACTGAGGACCATTTCCTCGCGTTGATGTAGCTTTTAAGATGAAACCAGGTGGCTAGGCAAGCAAGCCATTTATTACCTCTTTAGTTTAGCTAGTTTTTAATCTCTAATGTATAGACTACGTGCTCGCTTCCGCGAGGCAGTCTTTCCGTACGGCCAGTAGTCCGGTAGTTGTTTCAATTAATACTCAGTAAATATTAAGTAAATATTAGATTTATATTTATATGACCTAAGCATATCTTCAGAGGGAAAAAAATGTACCTTTGGGTGAGTTATATGCGTTTATGGATTCATTATAGCAGACTAAACATCTAAGGGTGTATTTTTTCCTTCTGAAGATATGCTCAAGTCGGGTTCCCGAAAGACAAATAAGAAATGGTGGAGGTATGCAAAACATTCTACACCAAACTTTTTAAGTCACCAGTGAAGCTCGATCCCACGCCGCCACAAATGTTGGAAGAAGTGTCACCTGTTTTGATTAGTGAAATTAAAAAAGAAAATTTAAAAACTATTGTCCATATGCGTCTTGTCTCACTTCTATAGGCTGTTTATAAAAGTCATAGTTACATCGATGACCAATAGTCGAGAGAGCAAGCCGATTATGGCAAGAACTATGGTACGATAGATCATGTATTCCCTCCAACATAGCTCATAAAACGAGCGAATGAATATGTTTCCTCGGTGTATCATTTTTGTTGATTGCGAAAAGGCCTTCAATGGCGTCGATATGAACTCAGTGTTGAAATTTCTGGAAATGCAAGGTGTAGAGGGGCATACATGAAACTACTCAGAGGTGCGAACTCCGGATGCACAACAGATATAGCTGTGCTATCACCACCAATAAGGGTCCCAATTGAGAGAATGTCAAACAAGGAGGCATCATCTCTCCAAAGTACTTTACTATATGTCTAGAAATAGACATCAAGAACATCGGATGGACAAGTGGCGTGAACATAAATGGCGAGCAACTAACACACCTCCGATTCGCAGATGACATTGTACATGTCGCTGAAACCACAGAGTAGCTGCAGAACATGCTGACAGCGCTGCACATTCGGAGCTTAGCAGTAGGTTTTAAAATGAACCACATGGAAACAAAATAAATGCGGTTGGGAAGGCGTAACACAAGGCCGAATAAAGGTGGTAAGTGATGAAGTTGTGGAGGTACGTCTACTTAGGATGCATAGTGAATATGCACCGAGATATAGATGCTGAATTCTCAAAGAGAATAAGGGTAAGATGGACGGTATTTAACTCAATAAAGAATTTGCTCCGAACAAAGCTAGACAATACCATACGCGCCAGGCTCTTCAATGGTATTGGGATTGATCAAATCCCAGCTTGCATCCCAATACCAACAAATCACTGGTCTACCTTTTTTCTCCAAAGCCACCCAGTGGCCTTCACTGCAGCTTCAATCATGGATTTGTAGCCCTCCTCTTTGCTGCATCTATCAGAGCCCAGTAAGTGCTTTGTAAAATGAACGCTTCACAAAAACCCGACAATCTACTTCAGATACCTCGCAACATACCTGCCAGTCCTGGTTTGTACATTACTTTTACAGCTTCTGGTATTTGGCAAGGTTCCTCTCGTGAGCCTCTTCGAGATGTTCTTTTCGGGGAACATCAATTCACCAGTTTTCAATAAATTGCATGATAAAATGATGGCCTTTCTCGCTTTGTCCGGGAATGTATTACAATATCACAGCGTCGACCAGACAATTAGATGTTGTTATACACCGCTGGTCACAATGTGCCTCCAACTGGATGAGGGGTCTGATGTTGAAAGACCTGAAATCTATCCGTGAGCCATATCTTGGAACTAGAGTTTAATAAGATCAGTCAAGGCCAACTAATTTTCCTAATTGTCTTTCAAAATCTTGGTTCGTTCATATAAGATAAACGTTTCGTGTGACTAAAACTATTTTCAACGATTACATGCTGACACACAAAGGTACACACACACACATGCGCGCGCGTAAGCACACACGCACACACGTACGCACGTACACACACACAAAGCACGTACGCACGCGCGCACACACACGCACACATACACACACAAACATATGTATAGATAAAAGAAGTATAAATGAGAGCTCTGTTGTGAATAACAATTGAAATAATCTCAGTGCCGTCTGGAGAGATTTTGGTTAAGTCAAATGGTGTTTGTTTATGTCTGGCACAAATTGGAAGGATGTGAGTTTATTTATTTTTTTAAAGATGTCCTTCAATTTACAAGACAATTCCATTGTAATTCCCATGTGTACCTGTCGTCCATTGTCAAGTAGGCTATAATGTGCGCGCGGACATGGCAACACAAATACACACATCTACATTTATAACCATGCACACATATATGCATGTGTATAAATATATGCATGTGTTGTATGCATATATATGTGTGTATGTGTATGTATGTGTATGTATGTATGTATGTATGTATGTATGTATTTTATTAATATTTAGCAGAAGCAATAAAGAGACTCAAGGTCCGAGAGTTTCGTGCGTTGGCATTTCTCAAACTTATATGTATTACTGGTAATATCCATAAATTGTAATTCAGCTTAACTACACACACACACACACACACACACACACTCGCACACACACACTCGCACACACACACACACA
>NC_042998.1:151980967-152020967 GCF_006345805.1 Octopus sinensis | reverse complement strand
TTATATATTTATATATATATATATATAAATATATATATATATATGTATATATATGTATATATATATATATATATATATATATATATATATATATGTCTATACAGACCTATAGACATATATGTTAGATACTATTAAATAGGTACGTGGCCTCTTAATCAATTATGGGTTTACCAATGTCGGACTGTTTTTGTTTAGGTGTCTGAAGCGGTCTCTGTCACAATCTCCTTCAACCACTTTCATTTCAAGGATTGAGCGAAACTAAGTGACAAAGAGTGAGAAAGTGAAAAAAAAAAATGACCGAGAGAGAAAGGAATGTGGGAGAATAAAGAAATTGTAAAACTGCCAACGGCAGGTCGCAAAACAAGTGCTTACACTTTCTGATATCTATATACACGAATATAAATATATATAGATATTTGTCGTTTGCCTTTTTAGTTACATTTTCGTTTAAAAAAAAATTAAAACAACACCATTTCAAATTTATCTAGCACAAGATATTTCACGTGTGTCATGGAAAACGATATTTTATATTGCAACACAACTGAAGTAAAGTTATAAACAACTGTGGTAATTACAGTAATGGTAATATGTATAAATATATATGTATATATATATATATATATATATATATATATATATATATATATATATATATATATATATATATATATATATATTATATTATATTATATTATATTATATTATATTATATATATATATATAATATATATATATTATTTATATTATATTAATATATATATATATATATATATATATATATATATATATATATTATGGATAGATAGATAGATAGATAGATGAATGGTAATAATAAAATATTTATTTCCCCTTCACCTGCCTTTTAGCGAGATGCTTAGAGATATACAAAATAATTTTTTTAATTGACCCCAATATCGGTTTTAAACATATTCCTCAAATAAACAAGACAAACAATCCTGACAACCCTAGAAAAGATTTCATGTCAGAACTTTGGGGAATATGCTATCATATATATATACACGATAATAATAACAATAATAATAATAATAATAATAACAATGATGATGATGATGATGATGATGATGATAATAATAATAATAATAATAATAATAATAATAATAATAATAATAATAATATAATAATAATAATAATAATGACAACAACAACAACAATAATAATGATAATAATAATCATAATAATAAACTTGTTAAATGAAATCACCATGGATTATAGATGCTATGGACAAACAATAAACCATTTCCTGTACATGGATGACCTGGATGAATTTTCACTACAACTACTGCAGAACAAAGAAACCTTCTAAAATTTTCCATAGTTTCAAGAACGACATCACGATGAGCTTGGGGCTGGACAAATGTACCGATGTGACACTGAGGCAAATTAATCAGCACAGGAAACACTGCACTCGACATAGACACAAAAATCAGAGAATTAGACCACAATCGTTCATACAAATATCTAGGAATAGACGATGAAGCTAAAATATAACACACAGAAATGAAAGAAATGAAAGAAAATTAGAAGAAAGTATTACACATAAGTTAGACTAATATTAAGCACTGAACTCAATGCTAAAACTAGGATAATAAGGATAAACACGTTAGCCATACCAGTCATAAGTTTCAGCTTCATAATAAACTGGAAGATCAGTGAATTGAGAAACTTATAAAACTATTAACAGCATACGGAAGTCACCACCGCAAAGCAGACGCAGACAGAATATATCTACCCCGCTCCAAAGAAGGCCATAACCTGATGCAGATAGAGAACTATTATAGAATAACAACAGTTGTACTAGAAAATTCCTCAGAAACAAAAAGTGGAAGAAGGTGACAAAATACAAAGCAGAAACAAACTACACTGTCACACTGACGTCAGATGACAACATAACAGAATTAGTCAGAGAGACAAAAAAACAACACGAAAACTGTATTACAAGACATACTAAAGAAGAAATGGAGAGAAAAATCACTCTACGGTTAATACCCTGCAACGCTTGACAGAGAAGTGAGCCTAAGTAAAAGCCAAGAATGGCTCAAAGGCTCTGGACTAAAAGCTGAAGCGGCGGAATGATTGATTCTCGCTGCAGAGGACCAATGTTTGACTACGAATAACTATAAAAGCAAAATAATAAAAACAGGCCCCAACAACAAATGCAGAACAGTGAGACAGCACAATGAGACAGTTGGCCACATCATCTCTGGTTGTCCAGTCCTTGCCAAATTTGAATATATATACAGACACGATCGAGTAAGAAATTATATTCACTGGACAATATGCCAACATTACAACATTAAAACTGACAATAAATGGTATAAACTTGTTCCAATCAAAGAACAAGACAAGGACTAGGCCACAATCTCTGGGATATGTCTTTTCAAATCGATAACGAAATAAAAGCTAATAGCCCAGACAAAATAATCTATGATTGGAAATAGAAAACATCTTCTTATTGATAGACATTGCAATACTTCTGACCAAAATATTGTCAAAAAGATGTAGAGAAATTGTCGAAGTACAAAGACCGCGAAACTGAAGTATTCAAAATGTGGGCAATAAGGTAAAACGATACCAATAATAACTGGAGCATTATGCATGATGAAAAGGTAAAAATATGAACAAAACCGTAGAAGCTATAACTGGAACCTCAACGCTACACACTTTCTAAAAAAAATTGACCAGCTAGGAACAGCCCACATCCTACGCAAGACACTATCAGTTCAATAATACAACCTAAACAAAACAGACCAGAAACACAAGACACACTCTATACAGCAAATATTCAATGAAATAAACTACCACAGCAGGCCGATAACTCAAAGCATCACACACACACACACACACACACACACACACACACACACAATACAAACTTTAATACAACAAAACACTGCAATACAATACCGGGAAGAATTCGCACACTCCTAACAACAAAAAAGAACGCAGAATGCTGTACACACCCCAGCAATACGGTTGTGCAGCTGGTGATGCAGTAGAAATTAGCCTGAAAATACCAAATGTTGAGCAATGATGATGATGATGATGATGATGATGATGATAATAATAATAATAATAATAATAATAATAATAATAATAATAATAATAATAATAATAATAATAATAGGGGACGTTTAACATGTGAGAGTGATAAAACAGTGCTACGAAATCTATCCACAAACATCGGAAACAAAGACATCGCATGGAGCCAAAAATTAACTGACAAAAGATTGGACTATATCCGAGTAAGTAATACTCATTGAAATTTATTACTATTTTCCAAACGAAATGATGTATTTTAACTCGATATCATCTCCACCTCTAACACAACACATGTAAACATGCGTGATACATTACGATCCATAAACACCAGATCATCTCCGGCTCCAAACACCGTGTACAAAAAAACTACGAAGAAATTAAATAACACCGATATTATTCAACCCAAGAATAACAATCGGGAAGTGCGTACTTTAAACTTGTTACACAAAAAGTACGAAAAACTACACGTGCAAAACAATGTGATAACATAAATGAACGGACCAGTACCCTACGAAAATGACGACCGTCAAAATAATGGGCCGGATGTTGTTCCTCATGTCCCGCAAATAAAACCAAAAAGACATAAATAGACACGTGAGGAATACATTTCAATCCTACACGCTTACTTTACAGCAGTGCTCTATCCAAAGAACGAAAACACAGCAACATATACATATAAAATATGGAAGAAAGATAACATAAATAAAGACTTGGATACAGCAATGAACCCTAATAAACTAGCTAACGTACGAATATATATTCTCAACGCAAAAAAAATATCAGAAATAGAAATAGAACATTTAAAAGAAAAAATACACCAGGAAAATGTAGATAGAAGCCACACAACAATGACAAATAATATAAACACTGAGACAAACGTAACATTTCCAACAAAAACGATGTAATCAAAAAACAACAAACTCAGACCGTAAGGATGCATAATAATGCACGACAAGCAGCAAGCCAAAACACGACAGACAAACATACGAACGTGAAAGAATGCGACACAAATCTAAAACCTGAAAACAACGAAGGGGAGCCTAATGATTATGATACTATAAAAAGTAGAATAATCAAAGAACTGAAAAACACAGATTTCAAAATGGACCACCGACCATACCTCCCAAAAATCAAAATAGACAAAACAACAACATCAATTATAAACAGCATAAACCTAGCCATCACAGAACTAATAGCCACTGAAATAAATAGCGATATCACTGAGCTAAATGACTTAGTATATGCAGCAGCCACTGCAGCCACAAAAGAAGCTGGATACTCCCTGAAACCCATACAAACAGGAGCACCCAAACAAACCCTGTGAATAAATAACATCCAAAAGAAAATACAAAAAAATGAGAAAGGATCTGTCGATTCTTAATGAAATCAGTAGACAGTCAACGCTACTAAGCAACAAAAAGGAAACAAAAATAATGTGCAACTACAAGATCACTGAAAAAGATTTACCTGAAATAAAAGAAAAGCTAAAGAAAGATATCCTTGCCAAGGCACAAAGGATCCGCCGGTATGAGAAACGCCAACGTTTCTTTGAACAAAACAAACAGTTCAACTCCAACCCCAAAAAGTTCTACCAAGAACTTCGGCAAAAATAAAATAGACATCACTGCAGCACCAACGGCAGAAGTGGAAGAATTCTGGAAAGGAATATGGTCGGCGAATGAGCAATAAAAAAACAGTAGTATTAAAACAACAAACATAGTATCTGAGCAACTTTGGACCCCCATAACAACTGAAGAGGTCACACAGGCACTGAAAAGACTAAGCAACTGGAAGGCACCTGGGCATGACAAGATCCCCAACTTCTGGTTGAACTATCTACCAGGAATGCACAAAAAGCTGGCTGAAAGCATTAACGACTTACTGGCAGAGCCAGAGACAATGCCTGAATGGCTCACGAAGGGGAAAACCATCTTAATTCCCAAATCCAATGAGAAAGCAAAACCAGAACTACAGACCTATAACCTGTCTCCCTACAATGTACAAAGCATTTACTGCAGTGATATCACAAAGATTAAACAAGCACCTGGACGAAAACAAACTGTTTCCAGAAGAGCAGAAAGGATGCTGCAGAAGCTCAAACGGCTGTAAAGATCAACTAATGATCAATAAAGCCATAACTGAAGACAGCCACAGAAAGAAGAAAGGCCTCAATATGGCATGGATCGACTACAGAAAGGCGTTTGATAGCATCCCCCACACATGGATCCTCGAAACACTAGACATTAACAAAGTAGCACCAACAATTATAAAATACATAAGACACTCTATGAATAAATGGCAAACAGTCCTACACCTCCAAACAAAAGAGGGACTCATGAAAACCAAAGACATCCCCATTAGAAGAGGAATATTCCAGGGAGACATGCTCTCTCCACTCCTTTTCTGCTTGGCACTGTCACCTCTATCTGATATGCTAAATAGAACTGGATGCGGATATAAATGTTACGGCAAAACGATCAGCCACCTTTTATATATGGATGACCTAAAACTATACGCTGCAAATGACAAACAGCTGGAAACACTATTAAAGACAGTTCATGGATTTACCAAAGAAATAGATATGAAATTTGGATTAGAAAAATGCGCCAAAGTAACCATGAAAAGAGGGAAACTAGTTGAGAGTAGCAACATCACACTAGATAAAGCCAATGAAATAAGAGAATTAGACCAAAGCCAAACTTACAAATACTTAGGAATCCATGAACTAGATAAGATGCTTCACACACAAATGAAAGAGAAAATAAAAAAGGAATATTATAGACGAGTTAGATCAATACTAAAAACAGAGCTCAATGCTAAAAACAAGATAATAGGTATTAACACTTTAGCCGTCCCAGTTATAAGTTACAGCTACAATATCCTTAACTGGACACTAAATGAACTGACCAAAATAGATAGGAAAACAAGAAAAATAATGACAGGATCTAGGATGCATCACCCAAAATCTGACATAGAAAGACTATATATACAACGTATAGAAGGTGGTAGAGTCCTTATACAGCTGGAAAACTACTATAAACTAACCACCATAGGACTGCAAAAATATCCACTTCAGAAGGAAGGAAAACTGATCCAGATAGCAGCAAAACACGAGCAAAACAAAAAACTGTTCTCAGTATTTCAGGAAGCTGACAAATACAAACAAGAAATCATACCACCTAACAAATAAGAAGAAGAAGAAGAAGAAGAAGAAGAAGAAGAAGAATGATAATAATAATTATTATAATAATAATAATAATAATAATAATAATAATAATAATAATAATAATAATAATAATAATAATAATAATAATAATAATAATAATAAGAATAATAATAATAATAAGAAGAAGAAGAAGAAACAACAAAAGCTATAAAACAAATGAAATCCAAACTAAAAATAGAACAGCAAAGAACCATGATAAAACGATGGCAAGAAAAGCCCCTTCATGGCAAATACTGGACTAAACTAAATGCAAAAGAAATAGACAAAGAAAAATCCCAGCAATGGTTGAGAAGCTCAGGACTCAAAGCAGAGACAGAGAGATTTTTAATCGCAGCACAAGACCAAAGCCAGAAATTACCAAAAACATGTAAGGAAAAGAAATATAACAAGTAACTGCAGAATATGTGGAGATGGACAAGAAACAATAAATCATATTATCTCTAGCTGCCCAGTCCTGGCTAAGAAGGAATATATTCACAGACATGACAGAGTTGGAACCTACATACACTGGAAGCTACGCCAACATTATGGAATAACAACAGAAAAAAAAGGTATAGGCACACACCAGAAAAGGTCACAGAAAACGAGAAAGCAACCATACTCTGGGATATGCCGATATACACAGATAGAGAAATTAAGGCCAACAGACCAGATATAGTTGTCAGAGATCATGAAGAAAAAATGCTTTCTAATTTATATATCAATACCAGCAGATGACAACGTACCTCTAAAAGAAATAGAGAAACTTTCAAAATACAAAGACCTGGAAATAGAAGTAACCAGAATGTGGAATCTAAAAACAGAAATAATTCCTATCATAGCAGGTGCATTAGGCATGATAAAAAATATTCAGACAAACACATAACAAAAACACCAGGACTTACAAACACAGATAACATACAGAAAATTGCAGTACTAGGCACTGCACACATCCTACGCAGAACACTTTCCATACAATAACCAGCAGAGCATCACAACAAATCACAACACATACCCAAGGCACACAGAGCTGCGCTTGGTAGTGAAGTGAAAGCACGCTATAAAAATAAAACTACTGAATAATAATAATAATAATAATAATAATAATAATAATAATAATAATAATAATAACAATAACAACGACAATAATAATAATAATAATAATAATAATAATAATAATAATAATAATAATAATATAATAATAATAATAATAATAATATTAATAATAATAATAATAATAATAATAATAATAATAATAATAATAATAACAGTAATAATAATAATAATAATAATAATAATAATAATAATAATAATAATAATAATAAATGCCCTGATGCAGTACCAGGCAGTGGCTCTCATGGCTTCTGATCTTAACTGATTAGAAGTGTTATCATGTACATTGTTTTGTCTTGGTATAAAAGTTGGGCTACAGCAAATATTCAGCTCAATACTACAGATTTGCTTGTCAGTTGTTTGACCTTAACCAGTTGAGCATGTCCCTTAATGGCTGACGATATGTGCATCTCTGATCATGAGCTGAAGTAGTGGGGGAGCATCATAGCCATGTGTTGAGAGGGATTCTTTGGGGTTTGAATGATTCACCTCTGGAAACATGGGTGTTTCATTCAACATATTTAAACAACCCTTATTCAGGGACCTTTTGAGCAGTTATTTGAACTGAAGAAAATTCTGACTGGGCCCCACCTGCAAGGTCATGTGCTGTTTATCTTGATATGAGATCACCATGTCGCGCACATATGGTTGTCATGCATGTGCCTAGTGTACCCTTATCAGACGGGTAGTCATGACGGGTATACTGGGCTTCGTATATTTTACCCCAGTGTCACTTTGATGGCATGCACTGATCTCTCACTCAATAATAATAATAATAATAATAATTATCATTATTATTATTATTACTATTATTATTATTACTATTACTATTATTATTATTATTATTATTATTATTATTATTATTATTATTATTATTATTATTATTATTATTATGAATCAATTCCATGTAGCCTCAACAAAAGTTGCTAGAAAAGACTGGTGGTATTGGCTGTTGAAAGGGACCCTAAAATAAGAGACCGAGAGCCCTATACTGTCAGTGCAGGACCAAGCTCTGGCCACGAACTGGAGAGTCAGCATGAAAAATGAGGAAGTGTCTCTGCTGTGCCGCATCTGCAATAGAAACCATTGTCCATATCACGAACGAATGCCCTAGACTTGCCCAAAGTCATTACAAGTTGTGGCGTCACGACCAGGTAGCGAAAGTGCTGTATTGAAAATTGTGCGAAAAGTGAGGGTTAGAGAGAGGCACGGCGTGGTATGAGAACAAACCGCAGAGAATGACAGTGTCGGAGACTAGCAAAATTCTCTGGGATTTCCCAATCCAAAAAGATTAGGTGCTTGAGCATAACAGACTGGATCTAGTGGTGGTGGACAAGGTGCATCACATATGCTATATAGTTGATGTTGTATGCTCGTTTGACCCACGAATACTCGAGAAGGAAGGCAAAGAGAATGATAGGTACAACCCGCTTAAGACCGAAATAGCTCGGCTATGGAAAATGAAGAAGGCAAAGATAGTGTCAATTATTGTTGGTTCATTGGGAACAGTATCAGAAGACATCAAGAGGAATATATAGGAAATTGGAATAGAGTGCCCAGCAGAACTGTTACAAAAGGTTTACCTCCTTGGCACGGCCAGAATAATCAGGAAAGTATTAGATAACTGAAAAGAACGAATAGCACAGTACCGTAGGCTGCAGGTAGGTAAGCCCACTCTTGTTAAAGAGAAAATAATAATAATAATAATAATAATAATAATAATAATAATAATAATAATAATAATAATAATAACAATAATAATAATAATAATAATAATAATAATGATAATAATAATAATAATAATAATAATAATAATAATAATAATAATAATAATAATAATAATAATAATCCTTCCTACTAAAGGCACAAGGCCTGAAATTTGGTGTTTTACTGGTACTTATTTCAACGAGCCCAAAAGAAATTTCACAATTTAGAATGACAGAACAATTTTGAGTAATAGTGTATAATATAAAATATTGCTCCATGATACTGGACACTCGAGAATTAAAGGCTATATGTGAAATATCGAAGGGCTAGGCAAGACTGGAATGCCTTTGATCATAGCTCTACCGACCAAGAGAAACCTGGGGTTAAATAATAGTAATAACCCGTTTTATTATAAGCATAAGGCTTGAAATTTGGGAGTACTCGATTGGTATTTATTTTATCGACTTCGAAAGGATGAAACGCAAAGTCGACCAGAGCGGAATTTGAACTCCGAATGTAGCGACGGGGGAAATACCGCTAATCATTTCGTCCATCGTACTAACGATTTCGTCAGCTTGCCGCCATATAATAATAATAATAATAATAATAATAATAATAATAATAATAATAATAATAATAATAATAATAATAATAATAATAATAATAATAATAATAATAATAATATTATTATTATTATTATTATTATTATTATTATTATTATTATTATTATTATTATTATTATTATTATTATTATTACTATTATTATTATTATTATTAACAGCGTATCCAACAAGAAATTACACTACTTAGGTCTGACACTGAATGTTTGAAAAACCTTAAGGTTGACAAGACTACCAAACCTACAAAAACCCCAAAATGAAAGAAAAAATATAATATGAAAACTATACTTCATATTGATGCCACAATAGAAATCATCAAGCAGAAGGTATCTGCTAAAGCTGCCCGCATAGCGAGGTATGAAAAGCGTGTTAGATTCTTCAAGAACAACATGTTAAAAAATAATTTCAAAAGTTTTTACAGGAAGATATGGAAAACACCAGTTACTGTAAAGTCTGTACCATCAAAAGAAGAAGTGCAGGGATTTCGGAATAAAATTTGGGCAGAAGAAAAAACACACAACGAAAGGGCCCCTTGGATTGATAGAATATCTACAGAACTGGACTCCTTAGAAAAGCAAAAGTGGGAGGGTGTCAAGGTAGAAGATGTAAGATCTGCTCTCAGGAGGTCAGGCAAATGGAAGTCTCCAGGAAAGGATAAAATTCCTAACTTCCGGTTGAATGCCTTCGCAGAGAGCCATGAACTGCTAACATAACTTTACAATGATGTTTTGCAACACCCTAGTAGGATACCTGCTTGGCTAATTAATGGTTCAACATTCCTGCTTCTAAAAAGTGGAGAAACAAATGAACCAAAAAGCTATAGACCCATAACCTGCTTAACAACTATGTATAAAACGTTAACATCTGTCCTGACGGAATAAACCTATAGTTTTTTAATAGACAGCAGCATATTCCCTAATGAACAGAAAGGATGTAAATGTGGATCCTATGGTTGTAAAGATCAGCTACTCATCAATAAGATGATCTTGGAAGATTGTCACAAACGACACAAAAACTTATCAATAGCCTGGATAGACTATAACAAAGCTTTTGATAGCCTACCACATAGCTGGATTAAGAAATACCTGGAAATGTATAAAATAGCGCCTACTCTGCGAAACTTTTTGACTGTAAGTATAAGATCATGGAGAACCACACTAACTTTGAACATTGACGATGAATCTCTAAATGCTGGTGATGTAAACATTTCATGTGGCATTTTCCAGGGCGACTCACTATTACTACTCCTCTTTTGTCTAGCCTTAATACCTCTCTCAAAATTGCTCAATGACGCACAGTATGGATATAAAATGTTGGATAAAAATATAAATCATCTCATTTACATGGATGATTTAAAGCACTTTGCAAAAAATGACCAACAACTCAAGGGCTTACTAATGATTGTTAAACAATTCAGCGATGACATCAGAATGCAATTTGGCCTCGATAAATGTGCAAAGGCTACTTTTATCAAAGGAAAAATGACTGAAACCTCTAACGTTTACCTCGACCAGCAGAATGTCATAAAAGAGTTTGACCCAGCGGAGAGCTACAAGTACCTACGGGTAATTGAAGGGGGCCAGAATAAGGCACTCAGTGATGAAGGAAAGGATCAGGAGAGAATGCTATCGCAGAGAATGTTATCAACACAGAGCTGAATGCGAGAAACAGGATCGAAGCGATCAATGCTTTAGCCATACCTGTCGTGACTTACAGTTTCAATATCGTTAACTGGTCAATTATTGAAATATGTAATCTTGACAGACAAAAACCACCTCTTACGTGAATGCAATAAACTAGCAGAAAAAGAATATAAGCTTCTGAAATACAGTCGGCAAAATTTATGGATTTGAAATGAGAGAAAAGTGGTATGAACACGAACCTGAGGCTATGATTTTGAATGATAATTACAGAAGTTTGGGTATTTTCTCATAGAAAATGACTATATATTTGATTATGGTAAAATATAATCGTAGAGGAAAAAAGGAAATAAAAAACAGTGTAAGATCATAGAATTGGCAATGCTATATGGATACCAAAGAAATTTAGAATATTGAGAAATATCAAGATCTTAGGTAGAGATACGAACAGATTGTGGAAGACAAAGGCGACAATTATTCCTGTGGTGATTGGTGCACTTGGCACAACATTCAAACTGCTACATCAGAGGCTGAAGGATCGTGGAATTGAAGCACCCGTATCGTCGATCTGTAGAGAAGTGCAAGAAATCTACAAGAGTTCTAAGATAGATACTTGAGATTTGGGTTGTCACCAAACTTCAGGATAGAAATTAATATGTAATAAATTTTTGAAAGAAAATGATGATGATGATAGTAATAATGATGATAAAATTAATAATAATAATAGGAGAACCACACTAACTTTGAACAGTGACGATGAATCTCTACATGCTGGTGATGTAAAAATTTCATGTGGCATTTTCCAGGGCGACTCACTATCACCACTCCTCTTTTGTTTAGCCTTAATACCTCTCTCAAAGTTGCTCAATGACGAACAGTACGGATATAAAATGTTGGATAAAAATATAAATCATCTCATTTACATGGATAATTTAAAGCTCTTTGCAAAAAATGACCAACAACTCAAGGGCTTACTAACGATTGTTAAACAATTCAGCGATGACATCAGAATGCAATTTGGCCTCGATAAATGTGCAAAAGCTACTTTTATCGAAGGGAAAATGACAGAAACATCTAACGTTTACCTCGACCAGCAGAATGTCATAAAAGAGTTAGACCCAACGGAGAGCTACAAGTACCTACGGGTAATTGAAGAGGATGGAATAAGGCATTCAATGATGAAGGAAAGAATCAGGAGAGAATGTTATCAACACAGAGTTGAATGCGAGAAACAGGATCGAAGCGATCAATGCTTTAGCCATACCAGTCGTAACTTACATTTTTAATATCGTTAACTGGTCAATTGCTGAAATATGTAATCTTGACAGAAAAATACGAAAACTGTTGACAATGCATAGAATGCACCACCCTAAGGCAGATATAGAACAACTTTATCTGCCAAGAAAAGAGGGAGGCCGTGGACCTTTACAACTGGCAATAACAATGAAGATTGCTACAATTGGCCTAGACACCTACCTGAAAAACTCTGAGGACTGGATGTTAAAACTTGTCTCAAAACATGAAAACAAGAAAGCATCATACTCCGTAACAAAACAGGCAAAGGAATATCTAAGTGAATTCCGAATACAACAAATTTCGGAATTAGACGCACAAGAAACAAGCACAGAAAAAAGCTAAGTGCATGAAAACCAGTGCTGAAACTGCTGCCTTAGATATTCTTACTGATAAATGGCAAGAAAAACCTCTCAATGGCAAATACCCAAAGAAAGTGAATAATGCAGATGTTGACAAAGCCCTGACCCACCAATGGCTAATGGCCTCTGGCTTAAAATAAGAAACAGAAGGGTTTATCATAGCAGCTCAAGGTCAAAGCTTACCTACAAGGAACTACCAGGCAGTAGCCCAACATGTCGTGTATGTCAGCAACAAAATGAAACCATTGATCATGTTATCTCCAAGTGCAGCCTTCTTGCACCTACAGCGTATCTCAACAGGCATGATAGAGCTGCACAATATATTCACTGGGTAATTTGAAAAAGCCTGGACTTGCCCCATGATAAAAACTGGTGGGAACACAAACCCACCTCCAGTGCTTGAAAATGACCACATCTCACTCCTCTGGAACTTCACCATTCAAACTGACAGAAAGATAGACGCGAATAGGCCAGACATCATAGTAAAAGACTTCAGACAAAAAACATGCCTCCTCATCTGTCAAGACCTACCAGAAACTGAGCAAATATAAAGATCTGGAAATAGAAATCAGCAAAATGTGGAACCTGAAGACTAAAACAATACCTGTTGTCATAGGTGCCCTTGGAATGACAGCAAAAGGGGCTGATTGCTAGCTAACTCAGATACTAGGAAACCCCAAAATGGCAGAAATTCAAAAGATAGTGCTCATGGGAACTGCTCATATCCTACGCAAAATACTTTCTATGTAATCTCAAGTTTCAATACAAACATCATTTTCGTATGGTTTTATAGGCATTCACTAGTACAACACTAAGTACAAAACCAAATATATGACACCCTAGGCATAACACCAACACGAACTTCCAACTTGTTGTCTCTTGAGGTCTCTGGGTGAGACTAGGAGCCAGCTTGTGCAAATGTAAAGCAAAAGTCAAACATAAAATAATAATAATAATAATAATAATAATAATAATAATAATAATAATAATAATAATAATAATAATAATAAAAATAATGATGATGATGATGATGATGATGATTACGACGACGACGACGATGATGATATTAATAATAATAAAAATAGTAATAATAGTAATAGTAATAGTAATAATAATAAAAATAATAATAATAATAATAATAATAATAATAATAATAATAATAATAATAAAAAATAATAATATATAACAATTAATATATAATAAATACAAAATAATATGTAATAAATAATATATAATAAATAATGATAAATAGAAAATTACAGTACAAAATATACCTAAGGTAAAAGAACAGCTAAAGCAAGATATTCTCACCAAAACACAAAGAATCCGCCGATATGAGAAATGTCAACGTTTCTTAAAAAACAAACAAGCAATTCAACCCCCAAATTTTCTTCTAAGAACTTGATGAAAATAAAATAGAGATCAATGCAGTACCATGAGCAGAAGAAGTGGAAGAATTCTGGAAGAAATATGGTCGTCGAAGGAATAACCTTAGTAAAGATCTATCAAAACAATGAACACAGCCCTTGAACAACTCAATAACAACTGGGGAGGTGACCCAGGGACTGCAAAAACTAAGTAACTGGAAGATACCCGGGTACGGCAAGATCCATAACTTGTGGTTAAAATACCTAATATGAACACATAAACAGCTAGCTGAGAAATTTAATGAAATACTAGCAGAATGACTCACGAAAGGGAAAACTATAATAATTCTCAAATCCACTGAAATGGCAAACCCACAAAATTACAGACCGATAACTGATCTCCCTACAATTTACAAAACATTTACTGCAATAATATCACAGGGAATGAGCAAACATCTGGAAGAAAACAATCTCTTTCCAGAAGAGCAGAAGGGATACTGCAAGGGTTCATACGGCTGTAAAGATCAGCTACTGATCAATAAAGCCATAAATGAAGAAAGCCGCAGAAATAAGAAGGGTCTAAGTATGGCCTGGATCGATTACCGAAAGGTTTTGATAGCATTGTCCACATAGGGATCCTAGAAACACTAGCCATGAACAAGGTAGCACCAATAGTCATAAAATGAATGAAACATTCCATGAATAAATGGCAGACAGTACTACATCTCCAGACAAAAGAAGGATTCATAAAAACCAAACCCATCCCCATTAGAAGAGGAACATTCCAGGGAGAAAGCTCTCTCCACTCCTTTTCTGCTTGGCACTGACACCTTTATCTGACATGCTAAACAGAACTTGATGTGGATACAACTGTTACGGCAAAACTATCAGCCACCTCTTATATAAGGATGATCTAAAACTGTAAGCTACAAATGATAAACAGCTGGACAACTTGGAAACATGGAAACATGGAAATTGGACAGTGCCTGGATTTGCCAAAGAAATAAACATGAAATTTGGTTTGGAAAAATGTACCAAAGCAACTTTGAAAAGTGGAAAAGAGTAGGAACATCACACTAGATAAAGTAAATTAAGTAAGAGAATTAGACCAAAGCCAGACATACAAATACTTAGGGATCAATGAGCTAGATACGATACAACACACAAATGAAAGGGAAGAGAAAAGAAGAATACTATAGACGAGTTAGATTAATACTGAAAACAGGGCTCAATGCGAAATATTGGGTAATAGGTATCAACATTCTAGCCGTCTCAGTTATAAGTTACAGATACAATATTCTTAACTGCACTCGAAATTAACTAATCAAAATAGACAGGAAAGCAAGGAAAATAATGACCGGATTTAGGATGCACAAAACCTGATATATAAAAGGTTATATATAGAACATTTGGAAGGTGGTAGATGCCTTATACACATAGAAAACTATTACAAAATAACCACCATGGGGCTATAGAAATACCTACTTCAGAAGGAAGGAAAACTAAAACAAACAGCCACAAGACACGAACGAAGCAAAAAACTGTTTTCAGTCTTTAAGGAAGCTGACAAATGGAAAAAAGAAGTCATAGTACCTAACAACTATGATGAAAAAGAAAAATAACAATGAAAGCTGTAAAACAACTGAAATCCAAACTAAAACTGGAACAGCAACGAATCATGATAAAACGATGGCAAGAAGAGCCCCTTCATGGCAAATACTGGGTTAAAATAAACAGAAAAGAAATAGACAAAGCAAAATCCCAGCAATGGTTGAGAAGCTCAGGATTTAAAGAAGAGACTGAAGAATTTTTAACTGCAGCACAAAATCAAAGCATTCACACCAGAAGTAACCAAAAACAGGAAATGAAAAGAAATACAACTAAGTGCAGAATATGTGGAGATGGAGAAGTAACAATAAATCATATTGTCTCTGGCTGTCCAGTCCTCGCTAAGATTTGGGATCTATATACACTGGAAGCTATGCCAACAGAAAAATCGAAGGTATGATGATGATGATAATGATAATATTAATAATAATAATAATAATAATAATAATAATAATAATAATAATAATAATGATGATGATGATGATGATGATGATGATGATGATGATGATGATGATGATAATAATAATAATAATAATAATAATAATAATAATATTAATAATAATAATAATAATAATAATAATAATAATAATAATAATAATAATAATAATAATAATAATAATAATAATAATAAGAAGAAGAAGAAGAAGAAGAAGAAGAAGAAGAAGAAGAAGAAGAAGAAGAAAAAGAAGAAGAAAAGGTCACAGAAAATGAGAAAGCAACTATACTCTGGGATATGCCAATACACACCGATAGAGAAAGTAAGGCCAATAGGCCGGATATAGTTGTCAGAGATCACCAAGAAAAATTGCTTTCTAATCGATGTATCAATACCAACAGATGACAATGTTTCTCTAAAAGAAATGGAGAAATTTTCCAAATACAAAGATATGGAAACAGGTAACTCGTGTGTGGAGTTTGAAAAAGGAACCAATTCCTTTCATAGTAGGTGCATTAGGTATGATAAAAAATATTCAGACAAATAGAACAACAAGACCATCAGGATAAACAAGTATATATAACATACAGAAAATAGCACTACTAGGCACCGCACAAATCCGACGTAAAACACTGCTCGGTAGTGCAGTGAAAGCACGTGATAAAAATAAAACTACTGAATAATAATAATAATAATAATAATAATAATAATAATAATAATAATAGCCCTGATGCAGTACCAGGCAGTGGCTCTCATGGCTTCTGATCTTAACTGATTGGAAGTGTTATCATGTACATTGTTTTGTCTTGGTATAAAAGATGGGCTACAGCAAATATTCTGCTCAATACCACAGATTTGCTTGTCAGTTGTTTGACCTTAACCAGTTGAGCATGTCCCTTAGTGGCTGACGATATGTGCATCTCTGATCACGAGCAGAAGTAGTGGGGGAGCATCATAGCCATGTGTTGAGAGGGATTCTTTGGGGTTTGAATAGTTCACCTCTGGAAACATGGGTGGTTCTTTCAACATCCTTAAACAACCCTTATTCAGGGACCGTTTGAGCGGGATGGGCTACTCAACCTGAAGAAAATTCTAACTGGGCCCCACCTGCAAGGTCATGTGCTGTTTATCTTGATATAAGATCACCATGTCGCGCACATATGGTTGTGATGCATGTGCCTGGTGTACCTTTATCAGACGGGTAGTCATGATGGGTATTGGGCTTCGTATATTTTACCCGAGTGTCACTTTGATGGCATGAACTGCTCTCTCACTCAATAATAAATAATAATAATAATAATAATAATAATAATAATAGTAATAATAATAATAATAATAATAATAATAATAATAATAATAATAATAATAATAATAGCAATAATATTAATAATAATAATAGTAAAAATAATAATAATAATAATAATAATAATAATAATAATAATAATAATAATAATAATAATAATAATAATAATAATATTATTATTAACGGGGACGTTTAAGATGTAAGAGACCGGGGACGTTTAAGACGTAAGAAGGAAAATACAGAGCTCCGAAATCTATCCACAAACATCGAAAACAAGGACACCCTATGGAGCCAAAGATTTACTAACAAAGAATTGGACTATATCCGTGTAAGTAATACGAATTGAAATTTATTACTATTTTCGAAACGAAATGATGTATTTTGACTCGATATTATCTCCACCTCTAACACAACACATGTAAACATGTGTGGAACAACACGATCATCCCCGACCTCAAACACCATGTACAAAGGAACTACGAAGAAATTAAATGCCACCGATACTATTCAACCCAAGAATAACAATCGAGCGGTACATACATTAAACTTACAACAAAAAATGTACGAAAAACTACACGTGCGAAATAATGTGACAACAGAAATAAACGGACCGGTACCCTACGAAAATGACGACCGTCAAAATAATGGGCCGGACGTTGTACCTCATGTCCCGCAAGTAAAACCCAAAAGACGTAAATGGACAGGTGAGGAATACATTTCTAACTTACACGCATACTTCACAGCAATGCTCTACCCAAAACATGAAAATACAACAACACATACATATAAAATATGGATGGAAAATAATAGAGATATAGACTTGGATACAGCAATGAACCCTAATAAATTAGCTAACGTACGAAGATACATTCTCAAGGCCAAAAAAATATCAGAAGTAGAAATAGAACATTTAAAAGAAAAAATACAGCAGGAAAATGTAGATAGAAGCCACAAAACAATGCCCAATAATATAAACACTGAAACTAAAACACGAAGACAAACGCAACATTCCCAACAAACACGATGTAAACAACGAAGGGGAGCCTAATGATTATGATAATATAAAAAATAAAATGATCAAAGAACTGAAAACCACAGAGCCCAAAATGGACTACCGACCATACCTCCCAAGAATAAAAATAAATGCAATAACAACACCAATTATAAACAACATAAACCTAGCCGTCACTGAACTAGCCACTGAAGCAAAAAAAAGTGATATCACTGAACTAAATGACTTGATATACGCAGCAGCCACTGCAGCCACAAAAGAAGCTGGATACTCACCCAAACACGCCCAAACAGGAGTACCACCACCCAAACAAACCCTGTGGATAAATAACATCCAAAACAAAATAAAAAAAATTAGAAAAGACCTGTCGATTCTTAATGAAATCAGCAAACAATCAACGCTACTAAGCAACAAAAAGAGAACAAAAATGCTCCGCAAATATAACATCACAGAAAAGATTTGCCGGAGATAAAAGAAAAGCTGAAGCAAGATATCCTTGCCAAAGCTCAAAGGATCCGCCGGTACGAGAAACGCCAACGCTTCTTTGAACAGAACAAAAAGTTCAACTCCGACCCCAAAAAGTTCTACCAAGAACTGGGCAAAAATAAAATAGAAGTCACTGCAGCACCAACGGCAGAAGAATTGGAAGAATTCTGGAGAGAAATATGGTCGGCGAACGAACAGCAAAAAAAAAGGAGTATGAAATTAACAAACTCGGCATCTGAACAACTTTGGACCCCCATAACAACTGAAGAGGTCACCCAGGTACTGCAAAAACTAAGCAACTGGAAGGCACCTGGGCATGACAAGATCCCCAACTTCTGGTTGAAATATCTAACAGGAATGCACAAAAAGCTGGCTGAAAACTTTAACAAAGTACTAGCAGAGCCAGAGACAATGCCTGAATGGCTCACGAAGGGGAAAACCATCTTAATTCCCAAATCAAATGAAACAACAAAACCAGAAAACTACAGACCAATAACCTGCCTCCCTACTATGTTCAAGGCATTTACTGCAGTGATATCGCAAAGGCTGAACAAGCACCTGGACGAAAACAAACTGTTCCCAGAAGAGCAGAAAGGACGCCGCAGGGGCTCATATGGCTGTAAAGATCAACTAATGATTAATAAAGCCATAACTGAAGACAGCCACAGAAAGAAGAAAGGCCTCAGTATGGCCTGGATTGACTACAAAAAGGCGTTTGATAGCATCCCTCACTCATGGATCCTCGAAACACTAGCCATTAACAAAGTAGCACCAACAATCATAAAATTCATAGAGCACTCTATGAATAAATGGCAAACAGTCCTACAGCTCCAAACAAAAGAGGGACTCATGAAAACCAAAGACATCCCCATTAGAAGAGGAATATTCCAGGGAGACATGCTCTCTCCACTCCTTTTCTGCTTGGCACTGTCACCTCTATCTGATATGCTAAATAGAACTGGATGCGGATATAAATGTTACGGCAAAACGATCAGTCACCTTTTATATATGGATGACCTAAAACTATACGCTGCAAATGACAAACAGCTGGAAACACTATTAAAGACAGTTCATGGATTTACCAAAGAAATAGATATGAAATTTGGATTAGAAAAATGCGCCAAAGTAACCATGAAAAGAGGAAAACTAGTTAAGAGTAATAACATCACACTAGATAAAACCAATGAAATAAAAGAATTAGAGCAAAGCCAAACTTACAAATACTTAGGAATCCATGAACTAGATAAGACACAACACACACAAATGAAAGAGAAAATAAAAAAAGAATATTATAGACGAGTTAGATCAATACTAAAAACAGAGCTCAATGCTAAAAACAAGATAATAGGTATCAACACTTTAGCTGTCCCAGTTATAAGTTACAGCTACAATATCCTTAACTGGACACGAAATGAACTGTCCAAAATAGATAGGAAAACAAGAAAAATACTGACAGGATCTAGGATGCATCACCCAAAATCTGACATAGAAAGATTATATATACAACGTATAGAAGGTGGTAGAGACCTTATACAGCTGGAAAACTACTATAAAATAACCACCATAGGATTGCAAAAATACCTACTTCAGAAGGAAGGAAAACTGATCCAGATAGCAGCAAAACACGAGCAAAACAAAAAACTGTTCTCAGTATTTAAGGAAGCTGACAAATACAAACAAGAAATCATACCACCTAATAAACATGAAGAAGAAGAAGAAGATGGAGAAACAACAAAAGCTATAAAACAAATGAAATACAAACTAAAAATAGAACAGCAACGAACCATGATAAAACGATGGCAAGAAAAGCCCCTTCATGGTAAATACTGCACTAAACTAAACGCAAAAGAAATAGACAAAGAAAAATCCCAGCAATGGTTGAGAAGCTCAGGACTCAAAGCAGAAACAGAGGGATTTTTAATTGCAGCACAAGACCAAAGCCTCCCCACCAGAAATTACCAAAAACATGTAATGAAAAGAAATATTACAAGTAACTGCAGAATATGTGGAGATGGACAAGAAACAATAAATCATATTATCTCTAGCTGCCCAGTCCTGGCTAAGAAGGAATATATTCACAGACATGACAGAGTTTGAACCTACATACACTGGAAGCTATGCCAACATTATGGAATAACAACAGAAAATAGATGGTATAAGCACACACCAGAAAAGGTCACAGAAAACGAGAAAACAACCATACTCTGGGATATGCCGATACACACAGATAGAGAAATTAAGGCCAACAACCAGATATAGTTGTCAGAGATCATGAAGAAAAAAAATGCTTTCTAATTGATGTATCAATACCGGCAGATGACAACGTGTCTCCAAAAGAAATGGAGAAACTCTCAAAATACAAAGACCTGGAAATAGAAATAACTAGAATGTGGAACCTGAAAACAGAAACAATTCCTATCATAGTAGGTGCATTAGGCATGATAAAAAATATTCAGACAAATACATAACAAAAACACCAGGACTTACAAACACATATAACATACAGAAAATTGCACTACTAGGCACTGCACACATCCTACGCAGAACACTTTCCATACAATAACCATCAGAGCATCACAACAAATCACAGCACATACCCAAGGCACACAGAGCTGCGCTCGGTAGTGAAGTGAAAGCACGCTATAAAAATAAAACTAATGAATAATAATAATAATAATAATAATAATAATAATAATAATAATAATAATAATAATAATAATAATAAAAAACACTAATAATAATAATAAACACTGAAACTGTAAAACACGAAGACAAACGCAACATTCCCAACAAACACGATGTAAACAACGAAGGGGAGCCTAATGATTATGATAATATAAAAAATAAAATAATCAAAGAACTGAAAACCACAGAGCTCAAAATTGACCACCGACCATACCTCCCAAGAAACAAAATAAACAAAATAACAACACCTATTATAAACAGCATAAACCGAGCCGTCACTGAACTGATAGCCACTGAATAAAAAAAAAGTGATATCACTGAGCTAAATAACCTAATATACGCAGCAGCCACTGCAGCCACAAAAGAAGCTGGATACTCACCCAAACCCGCCCAAACAGGAGTACCACCACCCAAACAAACCCGGTAGATAAATAACATCCAAAGCAAAGTAAAAAAAAAATTAGAAAAGACCTGTCGATTCTTAATGAAATCAGCATACAATCAACGCTACTGAGCAACAAAAAGAGAACAAAAATACTCCGCAAATATAACATCACAGAGAAAGATTTGCCTGAAATAAAAGAAAAGCTGAAGCAAGATATCCTTGCCAAAGCACAAAGGATCCGCCGGTACGAGAAACGCCAACGCTTCTTTGAAGAAAACAAAAAGTTCAACTCTAACCCCAAAAAGTTCTACCAAGAACTGGGAAAAAATAAAATAGAAGTCACTGCAGCACCAACGGCAGAAGAATTGGAAGAGTTCTGGGCAGAAATATGGTCGGCGAACGAACCACCAAAACAAAGGAGTATCAGAATAACAAACTCGGCATCTGAACAACTTTGGACCCCCATAACAACTGAAGAGGTCACACAGGCACTGCAAAGACTAAGCAACTGGAAGGCACCTGGGCATGACAAGATCCCCAACTTCTGGTTGAAATATCTAACAGGAATGCACAAAAAGCTGGCTGAAAACTTTAACAAAGTACTAGCAGAGCCAGAGACAATGCCTGAATGGCTCACGAAGGGGAAAACCATCTTAATTCCCAAATCAAATGAAACAGAAAAACCAGAAAACTACAGACCAATAACCTGCCTCCCTACTATGTTCAAGGCATTTACTTCAGTGATATCACAAAGGCTGAACAAGCACCTGGACGAAAACAAACTGTTCCCAGAAGAACAGAAAGAATGCCGCAAAGGCTCATATGGCTGTAAAGATCAACTAATGATTAATAAAGCCATAACTGAAGACAGCCACAGAAAGAAGAAAGGCCTCAGTATGGCCTGGATTGACTACAAAAAGGCGTTTGATAGCATCCCCCACACATGGATCCTCGAAACACTAGCCATTAACAAAGTAGCACCAACAATCATAAAATTCATAGAGCACTCTATGAATAAATGGCAAACAGTGCTACAGCTCCAAACAAAAGAGGGACTCATGAAAACCAAAGACATCCCCATTAGAAGAGGAATATTCCAGGGAGACATGCTCTCTCCACTCCTTTTCTGCTTGGCACTGTCACCTCTATCTGATATGCTAAATAGAACTGGATGCGGATATAAATGTTACGGCAAAACGATCAGTCACCTTTTATATATGGATGACCTAAAACTATACGCTGCAAATGACAAACAGCTGGAAACACTATTAAAGACAGTTCATGGATTTACCAAAGAAATAGATATGAAATTTGGATTAGAAAAATGCGCCAAAGTAACCATGAAAAGAGGAAAACTAGTTAAGAGTAACAACATCACACTAGATAAAACCAATGAAATAAAAGAATTAGAGCAAAGCCAAACTTACAAATACTTAGGAATCCATGAACTAGATAAGACACAACACACACAAATGAAAGAGAAAATAAAAAAGAATATTATAGACGAGTTAGATCAATACTAAACACAGAGCTCAATGCTAAAAACAAGATAATAGGTATCAACACTTTAGCTGTCCCAGTTATAAGTTACAGCTACAATATCCTTAACTGGACACGAAATGAACTGACCAAAATAGATAGGAAAACAAGAAAAATACTGACAGGATCTAGGATGCATCACCCAAAATCTGACATAGAAAGACTATATATACAACGTATAGAAGGTGGTAGAGGCCTTATACAGCTGGAAAACTACTATAAAATAACCACCATAGGACTGCAAAAATATCTACTTCAGAAGGAAGGAAAACTGATCCAGATAGCGGCAAAACACGAGCAAAACAAAAAACTGTTCTCAGTATTTAAGGAAGCTGACAAATACAAACAAGAAATCATACCACCTAATAAACATGAAGAAGAAGAAGAAGATGGAGAAACAACAAAAGCTATAAAACAAATGAAATACAAACTAAAAATAGAACAGCAACGAACCATGAGAAAACGATGGCAAGAAAAGCCCCTTCATGGCAAATACTGGACTAAACTAAACGCAAAAGAAATAGACAAGGAAAAATCCCAGCAATGGTTGAGAAGCTCAGGACTCAAAGCAGAAACAGAGGGATTTTTAATTGCAGCACAAGACCAAAGCCTTCCCACCAGAAATTACCAAAAACATGTAATGGAAAGAAATATTACAAGTAACTCCAGAATATGTGGAGATGGACAAGAAACAATAAATCATATTATCTCTAGCTGCCCAGTCCTGGCTAAGAAGGAATATATTCACAGACATGACAGAGTTTGAACCTACATACATTGGAGCTATGCCAACATTATGGAATAACAACAGAAAAAAGATGGTATAGGCACACACCAGAAAAGGTCACAGAAAACGAGAAAGCAACCATACTCTGGGATATGCCGAAACACAGACAGAGAAATTAAGGCCAACAGACCAGATATAGTTGTCAGAGATCATGAAGAAAAATAATGCTTTCTAATTGATGTATCAATACAGGCAGATGACAACGTGCCTCTAAAATAAATGGAGAAACTCTCAAAATACAAAGACCTGGAAATAGAGGTAACTAGAATGTGGAATCTGAAAACAGAAACAATTCCTATCATAGTAGGTGCATTAGGCATGATAAAAAAATATTCAGACAAATACATAACAAAATCACCAGGACTTACAAACACATATAACATACAGAAAATTGCACTACTAGGCACTGCACACATCCTACGCAGAACACTTTCCATACAATAACCATCAGAGCATCACAACAAATCACAGCACATACCCAAGGCACACAGAGCTGCGCTCGGTAGTGAAGTGAAAGCACGCTATAAAAATAAAAATAAAACTACTGAATAATAATAATAATAATAATAATAATAATAATAATAATAATAATAATAATAATAATAATAATAACAATAACCATCAGAGCATCACAACAAATCACAGCACATACCCAAGGCACACAGAGCTGCGCTCGGTAGTGAAGTGAAAGCACGCTATAAAAATAAAACTACTGAATAATAATAATAATAATAATAATGATGATGATGATGATGATGATGATGATGATGATGATGATGATGATGATGATGATGATGACGACGACGACGACAACAACAACAACAACAACAACAACAACAACAACAACAACAATAATAATAATAATAATAATAATAATAATAATAATGCAAAACAGGCAAAGGAATATCTAAGTGAATTCCGAATACAACCAATTTCGCAATTAGAGATAGACATACAAGAAACAAGCACAGAAAAAGCTAGGCGCCTGAAAACTCGTGCCAAAACTGCGGCCTTAGATATTCTGAATATTAAATGGCAAGAAAAACCTCTCTATGGTAAATACCCAAAGAGAGCGAATAACGCAGATATCGACAAAGCCCTGACCCACCAATGGCTAATGGCCTCTGGCTTAAAATCTGAAACAGAGGGGTTTATCATAGCAGCTCAAGATCAATGCCTACCAACAAGAAACTACCAGGCCAACATATTAAAGAACGGCAGTAGCCCAACATGTCGTGTATGCCGACATCAAAATGAAACCATTGATCATGTTGTCTCCAAATACAGTCTTCTAGCGCCTACAGAGTACCTCAATAGGCATGATAGAGCTGCACAATATATTCACTGGGTAATTTGCAAAAACCTGGATTTGCCCCATGAAAAAAACTGGTGGGAACACAATCCACCTCCAGTGCTTGAAAATGACCACATCTGGAACTTCACCATTCAAACTGACAGGAAGATAGATGCAAATAGGCCAGACATCATATTGAAAGACTTCAGACGAAGAACATGCCTCCTCATTGATATGACAGTCCCAATCGATATAAACGTATCTGTCAAGACCTACCAGAAACTGAGCAAATATAAAGATCTTGAAATAGAAATCAGCAAAATGTGGAAGCTGAAGACTAAAACAATACCTGTTGTCATAGGTGCCCTGGGAATGATAGCGAAAGGGACTGATTGCTACCTAACTCAGATACCAGGAAACCCCTAAATGGCAGAAATTCAAAAGATAGTGCTCATGGGAACTGCTCATATCCTACGCAAAATACTCTCTATGTAATCCAAGGTTTAAAACAAACTTTTTTTATTCTTATTTTTTAATTTTTTAAATTTATTTATTTATTTTTTTATGTATTACACATTCACTAGTACAACACCAAAAAAACCCCCAAATATATGGCACAGAACTTCCAACCTGTTGTCTCTTGAGGTCTCTGGGTGAGACTTGGAGCCAACTTGTACAGACATAAAGCAAAAGTCAAACATAGAATAATAATAATAATAATAATAATAATAATAATAATAATAATAATAATAATAATAATAATAATAATAATAATAATAATAATAATAATAGACAGCCACAGAAAGATAAAAAGGCCTCAGTATGGTCTGGATCGACTACAGAAAGGCGTTTGATAGCATCCCCCACACATGGATCCTCGAAACACTAGACATTAACAAAGTAGCACCAAAAATTATAAAATACATAGGACGCTATGAATAAATGGCAAACAGTGCTACAGCTCCAAACAAAAGAGGGACTCATGAAAACCAAAGACATCCCCATTAGAAGGGGAATATTCCAGGGAGACACGGTCTCTCCACTCCTTTTCTGCTTGGCACTGTCACCTCTATCTGATATGCTAAATAGGACTGGATGTGGATATGAATGTTACGGCAAAACGATCAGCCACCTTTTATATATGGATGACCTAAAACTATACGCTGCAAATGACAAACAGCTGGAAATACTACTAAAGACAGTTCATGGATTTACCAAAGAAGTAGATATGAAATTTGGATTAGAAAAATGGGCGAAAGTAACCCTGAAAAGAGGAAAACTAGTTAAGAGTAGCAATATCACACTAGATAAAACCAATGAAATAAAAGAATTAGAGCAAAGCCAAACTTACAAATACTTAGGAATCCATGAACTAGATAAGACACAACACACACAAATGAAAGAGAAAATAAAAAAAAGAATATTATAGACGAGTTAGATCAATACTAAAAACAGAGCTCAATGCTAAAAACAAGATAATAGGTATTAACACTTTACCTGTCCCAGTTATAAGTTACAGCTATAATATCCTTAACTGGACACTAAATGAACTGACCAAAATAGATAGGAAAACAAGAAAAATAATGACAGGATCTAGGATACATCACCCAAAATCTGAAATAGAAAGACTATATATACAACGTATAGAAGGTGGTAGAGGCCTTATACAGCTGGAAAACTACTATAAACTAACCACCATAGGACTGTAAAAATATCTACTTCAGAAGGAAGGAAAACTGATACAAATAGCGGCAAAACACGAGCTAAACAAAAAACTGTTCTCAGTATTTAAGGAAGCTGACAAATACAAACAAGAAATCATACCACCTAACAAATATGAAGAAGAAGAAGAAGAAGAAGAAGAAGAAGAAGAAGAAGAAGAAGAAGAAGAAGAAGAAGAAGAAGAAGAAGAAGAAGAAGAAGAAGAAGAAGAAGAAGAAGAAGAAGAAGAAGAAGAAGAAGAAGAAGAAGAAGAAGAAGAAGAAGAAGAAGAAGAAGAAGAAGAAGATTAAGAAACAACAAAAGCTATAAAACAAATGAAATCCAAACTAAAACTAGAACAGCAAAGAACCATGATAAAACGATGGCAAGAAAAGCTCCTTCATGGCAAATACTGGACTAAACTAAATGCAAAAGAAATAGACAAAGAAAAATCCCAGCAATGGTTGTGAAGCTCAGGACTCAAAGCAGAGACAGAGGGATTTTTATTCGCAGCACAAGACCAAAGCCTCCCCACCAGAAATGACCAAAAACATGTAATGAAAAGAAATATTACAAGTAACTCCAGAATATGTGGAGATGGACTAGAAACAATAAATCATATTATCTCTGGCTAAGAGGGAATATATTCACAGTCATGACAGAGTTGGGACCTACATAAACTGGAAGCTATGCCAACATTATGGAATAACAACAGAAAAAGGATGGTATAGGCACATACCAGAAAAGGTCACAGACAACGAGAAAGCAACCATACTCTGGGATATGCCGATACACACAGATAGAAAACTTAAGGCCAACAGACCAAATATAGTTGTCAGAGATCATGAAGAAAAAAATGCTTTCTAATTGATGTATCAATACCAGTACATGACAACGTGTCTCTAAAAGAAATGGAGAAACTTTCAAAATACAAAGACCTAGAAATAGAGGTAACCAGAATGTGGAATCTAAAAACAGAAATAATTCCTATCATAGTAGGTGCATTAGGCATTGTAAAAAATTATTCAGACAAATACTTAACAAAAACACCAGGACTTACCAACACATATAACATACAGAAAGGAATATCTTTCTGTCAGTTTCAAAGGTGAAGTTCTAGAAGTGTGAAATGTGATCATTTTCAAGCCCAGGAGGTGGTTTGTGTTCCTACCAGTTTTTATCATGGGACAGGTCCAGGTTTTCGCACATAACCCAGTGAATATATGAAACTATGAAACCCCAAAATAGCAGAAACTCAAAAGAGAGTGCTCATGGGAACTGCTCATATCTTACATAAAATACTGTCTATGTAATATCTAATTATAAAACATAATTATCTCATGGTTTCTTAAACATTCTCTAGAACAACACTATGTACAAAGCCAAATATATGACACCCGATGCATAACACCAACATGAACTTCTAACTTGTTGTCTCTTGAGGTCTCTGGGTGAGACTTGGAGCCAACTTGTACAAATGCAAATCAAAAATCAAACATAAAATAATAATAATAATAATAATGATGATAATGATGATGATGACGACGACGACGATGATGATATTAATAATAATAAAAATAGTAATAATAATAATAATAATAATAATAATAATAATAATAATAATAATAATAATAATAATAATGATGATGATGATGATGATAATGATGATGATGATGATGATGATGATGATGGTGATAATGATGATGATGACGATGATGATGATGATGATGCCCTAATGCAGTACCAGACACTGACTCTCGTGGCTTCTGATCTTAACTGATCCGAAGTGTTATCATATACATTGTTTTGTCTTGGTATGAAAGATGGGCTATAGCGAATATTCTGCTCAATACCACAGATTTGCTTGTCAGTTGTTTGACCTTAACCAGTCGATCATGTCCCTCAATGGCTGACGATATGTACATCTCTGATCACGAGCAGAAGTCGTAGGGAAGCATAATAGACATATGTTGAGAAGAATTCTTTGAGGTTTGAATATTTCACCTCTGGAAACATGGATGTTTCATTCAACATTCTTAAACATCCCTTATTCAGGGACCTTTTGAGCAGTTATTTGAACTGAAGAAAATTCTGACTGGGCCTCACCTGCAAGGTCATGTGCTGTTTATCTTGATATGAGATCGCCATGTCGCGCACATATGGTTGTGATGCATGTGCCTGGTGTACCCTTACCAGACAAGTAGTCATGTTGGGTATACCTTGCTTCGTATATTTTACCCTAGTGTCACTTTGATGGCATGCGCTGCTCTCTCATTCAACAACAACAACAATAATAATTATTATTATTATTATCATTATTATTATTTCGTTGTTTGGCCATTAGGGTCGACATATAGGGGACGGTAGAGTAGACATGGACAGTGGGGATTTTACACAAAAAACAACCGGTAGTCAAGTAAAACAATAGCAAGTAAAACAATAGCACTCAGAGAGCGCAAACCTCCGCCAAAGTAATACCAATGTTCTCTCAACAATTAGCCGGAGATGATTTTTTAAAATAAGAATATCTGAAATAAACTCAACTACTCTCACAAACGAGAATACTAAAAATGAATCTGACGGCTCTCAAAAATTAAATTTAAAAAAACGGATAAATAATCCAGAATCCTTTTCCGGTACCTCATCGATCCCAATGGTAGCCATGGAATGTGAAGGTGTGTGTGCGGGTCATGTTTGTAATGCTGCGGGTGTGTCGTCTGGGTAATGAAACATTTGCATGACTTGAGCGCACACATGTTGATAAGTCTTGGGGAGTCACTACGTAAAAGTTTTAGAAACACTGATTAGGTTAATTTTTGGAAGATGACTCATCTCAAAGCAGCTGTAGAAAATTTAGTAACAGTACTAAATAGTTTATCCTTATCTAATACAAGCCAATGTTAACAAATTCAACATTCAAAATAGTTTCAAAGTAGTAAAAACATTAATAATAATAATAAGTTCTACTCAGGAATTTTTAAACGAATAGCATGAGACCTTTTGGTTTTCTGTTCACTTAAATTCCGGCCTTCTTTAGTATTTCTGTTGTTTTAGATCGATATATAAAAATATGTATATATGTAAGTATACTGTAACGTGTTAATATGTATGTATAATATATAAAGGAAATAATATAATATAATATAATATAATATAATATAATATAATATAATATAATATAATATAATATAATATAAGGGAGATAATCAGAGAAAGATTTGAAAGACTTCATTTAAAGTAAAGTAAATATAACAAAAAATAATCCAGAATCCTTGTCCAGTACGGGATCGATCCCAACATCTAATCAGTTCGTGCCAAACAAACAAACAAACACCACCAAAAACAATACCTCCGCTTTCGCTAAAGCTGAGGTAATTGCATCAAACAAAAAGAATATAACAATGAAAGTTCCCCAACGAATAACTCCCACAACATGTGCCATAGAGGCCCGATACCCAACAGAAAAAACACGACTCGCACAACACACACTGCACACAATACAAACACTAATTCAACAGAAGTCACAAACCAAACTCCATAACAAGATATACTGATGCAATACAATACTCCTCAAGCGACAAAAAACCTCGCAGTGCTGCATACACCTCAGTAGCACGAAAGAGTAACAAGTGATATAATAAAAACTTCCTCGAAACTATCAGATATCGAATCATAATAGTGGTAATGATGATAATGGTGGCGAACATTACCTTACCTCAGTTTATGAGAGAAAATAGTTTGCACTGAAACTCTAGTAGTGAAAGCAATAATGAGGCTGGACCATTAAGGGGACCTCTCCCTCAGCAGTGGCTCAGTATAGTTGCAGACTAACTTTAACCCTAACACTAACACTAACCCTAACCCTAACCATAGCGCTGTTGTTCCAAGACAGCGTCATGGGGACGGAATAAAATTGAAGGAGAAGGAAGTGAAACAGCGAAGAAAATAGGATAGTGATACAGTGATACTTAGAAAGTGAACCTAAAAGGAGGGATTATAGAAACGGATGTTAACATTTTGGGTAGAGAAAAATATGTGTAAAGTTACCGTGCAGAGGCTAGTAGACCAGGCTAATGCTATTAGGAGAAGAAATGGAGGAAAAATTGGTGGAAAGGTCACATGAAAAGTAGCACAGAACAAATACAAGAAAAGACATGAAAACCAAGGGAGGATAATCTACTGGGAGTTATGTAGAAAGCTAGGATCTTTATCATGCTGATAAACGGCATGAACATGAAACTAATAAATTGCTAGAATGTAAGAAATAAAAGATGTGGGCACTTTAGCATTCACACTGATAGAGTTATAGAAGCTAGGAGGCGTGATTTGGCAGTAGTAGTAGTAGTAGTAGTAGTAGTAGTAGTAGTAGTAGTAGTAGACAGAGAGAGAGAAGAGAAAGTATCGGGTAATTGACTTTACTGTCCCAAATGGTGAGAAAGTCAACGTGAGAGGTACAGAGAGAATAGCAAGTTACCAGGACCTAGCCATTTAGTTACAGAGGCGATGGTAAATATGGCTAAAATGTATCCTGTAATCATAAGTGTATTTGGTACTATCCCTAAAGATTTGAACAGATGGATAGAGGAAATAGGCATAAAACTAGTTTAGTGTTACTCCAGAAAACAGTGTTATTAGGGACAGGTAGGATACTTAGGAAAATTTTTGGCATCTAAGGTTACTTGTAGCCCGATGTTCGGAGTTTTTCTTTTCCAGTAGTTCAATCTGTTGTGCGTAATAATAATAATAATAATAATAATAATAATAATAATAATAATAATAATAATAATAATAATAATAATAATAATAATGATGATGATGATGATGATGATGATGATAATAATAATAATAATAATAATAATAATAATGGGGACGGAATAAAATTGAAGCTAACAACACCTGGGCGGTTTCACTCCTTAGATATGGACTAGGGGTTACCGCATGGGCAGTAGACGAACTAAACTGCTTAGACAGAAGGACAAGGTAGTTGCTGACTACATATGGGATACTCCACCCCAAAAGTGACTCAGATAGACTGTATGTACCAAGAAAAAGAGGGGAAGAAGAGCGATTGGATGCGAACACAGCATTAAAGCAGAAGACGGGTAGTCATGATGGGTGTATTGGGCTTCGTATATTTTACTCCACTGTCACTTTGATGGTACGCACTGCTCTCTCACTCAATAATAATAATAATAATAATAATAATAATAATAATAATAATAATAATAATATTAATAATAACAACCTTTTCTTTATTAACCACAAGGGCTCGAAGAAATATAAAAGAAAATGAAGAAACTTATGCAGAGTCTAAGGGAACAACAAATGACAATATGCGAGGAAGAGTGAACCTAGTTATATAATTAGGAGGGTAAGGTAGAAATGTATAAAATGTTACACACGTTTACACGTAATAAAGTATAATAATATAACAACCATTTATTAAGATAAACTGTAACTTAAACAGAAGAAAAACATGAAAATCATAAACGTATGCGGAGCAACATTTAAAGAAATATTATTAACAATCCTTTCTGGATATGAGTCGAATACTGTCAAAGAAAAATAGGGACAGTGGCAGTAAGTTACAAAAGTGTATGCCTTTGTTTCTCAAAAGTTTTTCAACAATGGCACTCCAGACGGGGATATAACTCACCTTGCCGGAGGCCAGATGGAAGCGTCGTGTTCTGTTAAAGAGAAAGCTTTAGGCGATGTTTTGTACATGTTTTCTAAAGATAGGGGTAAATCTTGTGGAAGTTTGTGCTTGAACTTCGAATCTAAGAGCGTTGCAAAAGAGCAACACACACACACGCGCGCGCGCGCGCATACGCGCACACATACACATGCACATACGCACATTCTCACACACATACACTCACACATTTATTTTGTTCCATGGGAGGTTTTACGTATGTCTAGAGGTCCAGTGTTTTCGTTAATCTAATCGGTGCGTGTGTCATATTTAGTAGATCTCCCAAAAGAGGTTCTTCCTGTCTTGTTAGTAGTCTTCTGCAGATGACTTTATCTAATATATGAGAAAGAAATACATGAAAATAGCCTTCACGAGTCACCCTTCGCAATCCGTTTTGGAAAGGATTTTATTTCTGATGATCTCTAATTATCAAAATTTACAATATAGGGTCATAAAGGAAGTGTTGAGATCTGACATAACCTTTCATTCCTTTCATTTCTTTTACAATGTTTATATATTGTTGTAATTTACCCAGTATGGTGTTTAGGTCGCAGTAGAGTGTAAAGTAAAACGACTTTAGGGATATTTCCTAACATCACTTTAGTGATGTCTGCTGTATGGATACACACAGAAACACATACACACATTATTCTTGAACAAGAATAATATCGACAGTGACTTCGAAGTTTCGCAATTTAATGTAAAATTATTTTTTATTATATCACACACACGCATACACAGACATATGTACGTTTATATATATGTATATAGATAAATAGATATCCTGCTTTGTACTTATGTATATCTGTCCTGATTTATAATAACTTTAGGTTGGAAAGAAAGACCTGTAGCATTTCAAGATTTGAAAGAAAGAAATAATTCTCTGATAAAAAATGATGTGTTTAACCAAAATGATATTTCCCCTCATTACTGATATAATCACATAAATTTGGCTGTTTGTTGATCCCTTGGACGTAAATTTCTTCAGGTTTCAAAGCAAAGAAACACTCAATATCATTTTTAACCTCTTCGCAATCAATAAACAGTCTTTCCTCGAAATAATATTGCAGTGATCCGAAAAGATGATAATTACATGGGCCAATGTCTGGAAAGTAAATGAGAATGGGACAAAACCTGTATATTTAGAGCCATAATCATAATATTTTCTTAAGTGCCTTCAGCAATATGTTGTCCTGCAGTATCGGGGAAGAGCGACACTCCTTTACGATTGACCAATTACGGGCACTTTTTTCTTGAATTTTTGGATAGTGCTTCCAACTGAAGACAACATTTCTTTGCTTTGGTTGTTTTATTTTTGTTTAACAACACCTGTCATATCCTAGAAAACATAAGCCTAACTTTGGGGGTGTGTGATTCTAGCTTCTGAATGGTTCTTCTTTTCACTAAGCGCTGACTATTGTCGTTTGTCGGTTTTGTTGGATGCGTTACTCAGGTAGGGCTCGGTAGCAAGTCTACTCTTCAATGACGAGCAGAGGGCAACTCTTTGATTACGCTGAGAAGCAGTTAGATGATGAGGGACCCACTCTTCCCTGGAGAAAGATCCCAACCAGCACAAAGCCAGAGAAATTTCCCATCAGTAAGCTAGCGAATGCGGAACACTGTCGGAGATTGACCACTTCCATCAAGATTGAAGTCGATGGTACGGCAGTCAGCTCAGATGGACTTGATGGCATTGCGGACCATTGATAGACGTTAAAAAAGGCAGCCTTCTCCGCTGCTAAGGGGACCCAGGGCCCTCTCAGTGTAAAACACCTGATTAGTTATGGAGGCACGGAGAGGAGTTCCAGAAGCTACTAGACAAAAAGGAACGCCTGCAAGAGCGATATCTGCAGGAGAACTCGGAAGGGAGCAGGGTCACTTTTGCTGAAACCAAGTCCGAAATACAGAGAGAAGTGGGATCGCCGAAGAATGACGGGTGGTTCAGGCAGGAAGGAGTGATGCTAGTGCTGTGAAATCTTGCGTGCATTAGACTCAACTTTTCCTATCAATAATTGTATTGCTTCCGGATAAATTGACATCTGACTGTTCAAAGATCTCAAAAGTAGCTAGTTACGACTTTTCTTGAAAATGGCCAAAATTTGGCATCGACGTGTTATCAAGTACCTGCACAAAAGGCGTTTAACCGTCGAAGGCATTTATTCTGACATGGTTGCTACCTTAGGGGATGACGCTGTAGATCTATCAACAGTGCAAAAGTATGCAGTTAAATTTAAGAGAAGGGAAAGGCTTAAAGATGACCCAAGGTCTGGACATCCTGCAGCCGCCACTACCGAAGAAAACAGTGATCGTATTCACCACATGGTGATGGATGGCAGGTAATTGATTATAAATCCTGTGAAAGAGTTGAGAAATGCTGCACAATGAACCTGGAATGACGAAGATCTCTACATGGTGGGTGCCACATCTGAAACTTGATCAAAAGCACACTAGGTTGATCATATCACGGTAAAATCTGACACTGTTTGAAGCAGATCAAGCTGATTTCTTTGAACGTTTCCTAAGTCAGGATTATTGTGGGGTTCATTACCTTGAGCCAGGGACAAAGTGACAATCCAAACAGTGGAAACACCCTTTCTCTCCTGCTCTAAAGAAGGTCAAAATCGCTTCATCGGCAGGGATGGTGATGGCCTCAGTTTTATGGGATGCAAAAGGTATTGTTTCATTGACTACCTTCAAAAGGGCCACGCCATCAAAAGAGAGTACTCTGCCAACTTGCTGAGGTATTTACGAAAGGCTATCAAGACCAAATGCCCAGTAAAACTGCCGAAAGAGGTCATGTTTCATCAGGACAACCTCCTTGGTCTCAATGGCTACTGTACGTGACTGTGGCTTTGAACTGGTTGATCATCCTCCCTCTTCTCCTTAATTAGCACACCTGGCTATTATATGTTCCCTAACATGACAAAACACTTGGCTGGGAACCGATATCACAATGATGATGACCTCACATCTACTGCTGATGATTATTTTGAGCAACAGGATGAAAGATTTTTCACCAATGAGTTCCAAGAACTGCAACACTGATGGAAGAAGTGTGGCCCGGAAGAAGGACTACGTTGAAAAATAAACATCATTTGGTAACATTCCCTGAAAGTATCTCGGTTAGCCTATGAACTTTTCAGCCGAGCCTCGTAACCATTTCACTTGACGACCTTACATCGCAAGTGCTCTTGGGATTGATAACATATAAATCAGCTCATTATACCGCCACTGTTAACACCACCATCGCCGCCGCTGCCACCATCACAATCGCTGCCACCACCACCGCTACCACCGCCGCTACCGTCATCACTGATGCCTGTTCCACCAGTGCCATCATCTCTTTATCAGTGAAATATGATGATGCAATGTCGTCACACAGTGGAGATATTGAATCAAACTTCAGATTCCCTTCGTAATTATTTTACTAGAAACATCTCTTCCTTCCCTTTCTCCTCTCTATTTGTCTCTCTCTCACTCACTCACACACACTAGATCCTTTGATCTATACTTCTCGCTGTCTCTTTGTTTTACTCTCTCTCTCCCTCTCTCTCCCTTCCACTCAGTCTTCAGTCTCTTTTTATCTTGTTATTTCTATTTTTTCTTTCTCTTCCGCTTCTTTTTACTTTTCTTTTTCTTTTTCACTCTATATCACTTAACCATGAAAATATATACAAAAATACAAACATACACACAAACACACACATATACAACATGAACACACTCACTTACACACAAACACACATACATACATACATCCAGGAACACATGAACACACACATACACACAGGAGGAAAGTGATTTCCATTTAATCTTACGTCATTTTTTCTCTCATATTCTCATTCTTTCTCTCTGATATCATTCTCTCCCTTTCTCTCTCTCTCTCTTCAACTTTCTGTCTGTGTCTCCATTCTCCTCAAGTCAGTGAGGAATAGGTGGAATTTTCCGATTCTTCAAAATATATTTATATATATGCATGCAACCTCTGAAAATTTCTGACATGGATTTACTTGGAGAGTTAGGGATCTTAGATCTGAACAGGATCTGCGTTCTTTCAGCCCAAACAAAGTCTACATTTATTCGATCCATTCAAATGAGGCATGGATTTTATGTTACTGTCTTGTTTTCCATTTGTTTCTCTCGTTGTTTATGTATTTAGCTCTTTTGTTTTCGTATTTCATGTTGTTTACGGTTTGTGATGTCCTGTCTCCATATAAGCAACGAGAGAGAGAGAGAGAGAGAGAGAGAGAGAGAGATAGAGAGAGAGAGAGAGAGAGTATGTGTGTGTGTGTGTGTGTGTGTGTGTGTGTGTGTGTGTGTGTAAAGGGGAAAGAGAGAGATAGAATGAAAACGGTGAAGAGGAGAAAAAGGAATTAGAGAAAGGATGAGAGAGAAAGCGAGAGAACATTGTCGTTCAAAGCTCGAAATGAGTAGATGGACAGCCGACAACTGATAAAGGGTCGTTATGCGTATATATATATATATATATATATATATATATATATATATATATATATATATATATATATATATTAAAATGCAATTTTAGAAGATGTTTATTTACTTTACCAGTTTCACTTTTTTAGAAAAAGATTGTCAAAAGTAACATGTAAAAGCTTTGTTGTGTTAGTTACTGGTTGTTACAAAATACTACAATACATATATACATTCTTTGATAACAAGAACATGTTAAGGACACTTTAGAAGGGAAAATCTTGGGAAAATATAAAAAAGTTTCACAAGTTCATCAAAATATTGGGCACAAAAGCTTGGTTGTGCCAGGTACTGGTTGTCACAAAATATTACAACATACATATACATTCCTTGATAATAAGAACATGTTAAGAACAGCTTACAAGGGAAAATCTTGGGAAAATATAAAAAAGTTTAACAAGTTCATTAAAACATTGGGCACAAAAGATTACAACATATATACGAGGGGCGTTCAATAAGTAATGCCCCTGACCCACTTCCCATAACAGTAGAGCAACGAAACTTGGCACAGTTATTAGTCTTTTTCTACATAGGAACCACCCAGAGTTATGCATTTCTCCCATCGTTTGATGCAGCTCTGGAGACCGTTTTTGTAGAAGACCCCAGCTTGGTCCTCCAACCACGACGTGACTTCAGAAATCAAGGCTGCATCATCTGGGAAACGCTTTCCTTTCAAAAACAACTTCATGGCTGGGAAGAGGTGAAAATCAGAGGGTGCAAGGTCAGGAGAGTAGGGGGGATGGGGGAGGAGTTCATAGCCGCACGCCTGTGCTTCTGATCTGGCGACACGCGAGTTGTGGACCGGAGCGTTGTCCTGCAAGAGGAGGATGCCTTTGCTGATCTTGCCCCACCTCTTGATTTTGATAGCTTCTCTTAATTTCCTCAAAAGTGAAGCATAATAGGCTCCTGTAATTGTGGTACCCTTTGCCAGGAAATCTGTCATCACTACTCCGTCCTGGTCCCAGAAGACTGTGAGCATGACCTTGCCAGCGGAGAGTTGCACCCTTGCCTTCTTTGGAGGAGGTGAGTCACGGTGCTTCCACTGCATTGACTGGGCTTTGGTCTCTGGATCATAGTGATGGACCCAGGTTTCATCCTGTGTAATCAGTCTTTTGAAAAATTTTGACTCATCTTCTTGGCACATCTCCAAATTCATCCTCGAGCACTCGACGCGTTCTTGCTTCTGGAAAGGTGTGAGCAACCTGGGAATTCATCTGGCAGACACCTTTTGCATATGCAAATGGTCATGAATGATAGTTTCCACAGACCCGGTACTAATCTTGACCTCATGGGCTATTTGGCGAATAGTTATGCGTCGATCTTCCAAAATGGCAGCCTCAACTTGACGGACAGATGCCTCATCAATGGCAGTAGGGGGACGACCAGATCTGGGAGCTGTTTCCACAGAGTTCCGACCATGTTTGAATTCACGATGCCAGCGTTTTATAAGGTCATATGATGGGGCATCATCACCATAAGTTACTTTCATTTCATCAAAAGCCTCCCGTGGTGTGCGTCCTTTCAAATACAAAAACCGGATTACTGCTTGACACTCAACAGGCTCCATTTCACACTTGACTCAGTTCAAACACCTGTAAATCAGAAACCACAATTAGTTCAGAGCTGTAATTTTCCACTTAATCTATAGAGATATAAATAATTGCACATGCAATCTTTCAGCTAGATTAAACAACTGCAACTGGGTCAGAGGCATTACTTAATGAACGCCCCTCGTATATATATACATTCTCAAGAAAATGTTAAAGATAGTTTCCAGAAGGAATTATTAAAAAGTTCAATGGAATATTGGTATTGTATCTGTATATATATACACACACAGAATATTATAAGTTCAAAAAAGTTTACATTTTAGTAGTAGGGTAGCTTAAACTGACCTGGTTCACCATGTTATCGTCTTTAACATATATTTTATATATTTATAATATATAAAATAAAATACAAAAAAAAAACAATAATAATAACAACAGGCGTCTTTCGACTGGGAACAAATTGAAATAAGCTGGCGTGTATGGAAATTAAGCCTTACGGCTGAGGAAGGAATATCGACGTGGCAGTGACCACAGTCAAGCGCAAAAGGGCTAGTATATATATATATATATATATATATATATATATATATATATATATATATATATATATATATATATATATATATATATATATATATATATATATATATATATATATATA
>NC_042998.1:151913467-151975967 GCF_006345805.1 Octopus sinensis | reverse complement strand
TCTAATATCCTTAACACATTATAGAAACCTTGAAGAGTTCACCTGTATCAGTATTGCAATATAAATATGTGCAAATATATTACAGACAAAAAGCACAACATAAAAAGCGTGTTATAAATTTAGAAATTTAGTTGAAAAGTTTTTCTACATATTCACATTGGGTAGCATCGAGTGCCTTTGATGGTGTGTGTGTGTGTGTGTGTGTGTGTGTATGTGTGTGTGTGTGGGGGGGGACGTGCGTGCTTGTGAGTACAAGAATACTGATTATCATTGGTAATTGAAAATGTGTAGATATTATTATGGAAGCCTACAGAGAAGAGTTCGAATGAGTACACACACACACACACATAATATATCTATCTATCTATCTATCTATCTATCTATCTATCTATCTATCTATCTATCTATCTATCTATCTATCTATCTATCTATCTATCTATATATATATATATATATATATATATATATATATATATATATATATATATATATATATATATATATATTGGTGAATTGAAGAAATGGAGCTGAACGCAGATTGAACAGAAATCGTTTTATTTCATTCTACACGTGTTTCGAAAGGCACAAATTACCAAAATCCGATTGAATAATGGGACCATATTGTGTCTTTCTCTTCAGGAAGAAAATAGGAAATCCGTTGGAAAAACAAAAACAGAACAGAGGCGGAGCAAAAACAAATCGAACTATGCTCCTAAGAGCCCATGGCGAAACTGTTTATCAGTGTATGTTGAGAACCGGTGGCTGAAGAATTTAACGGGTCAGGCATCGGTCAATCATGTGGGTGAGGGTGTGTAGGTGTTCTTTGTGACCGAGAATAAAGTTCTGACTATTTAAGGAATATTGGATGTTTTATAAGGGGCGAGAAAAAATCTACTTAGAGACGTGTGTGTGTGTGTATACTGTTCTATATATGTGTGTTGGCGTAGGGGTAGAAAACATTTTTTGTGTACGTGTGTGCGTTTGATCGTTCGGCTGTCAGTGGCTACTGCCGTCAGAACCGTTGGGTGGCAGAAAAAAAAAATATATATATTATGTTTTATGTGTGTGTGTGTTCATCTAAGCCTGCCTTGTCAAGGAAACACCCCGCTGTGAAAAAACCAAGCCCCGTTTGTCTTACAGGAGTAATTCCCCTTGCAGTGGCTAATCGTAGATATCTTAAAGGCTATTTCAGAATTTGTTACCAAGGGCTATGGGTGCCGGTATTATTTATAAACGCTATTTAAAAGCCAGATAAGTGTAGCGCCGCCAATGGGGGCATCGAAAAGCCGACTGTAAAAGCCCGTTTACCATCCGGCCTCTGGCAAACAAAATATGGAAGAGTTCGGAGACACAAAGGTTGCACTGCCTTCTGCCCCTATCAAATGGGAGGGCCACCGACAAAATTGACCATTCCAGCCTGTAGCTTAAGTTCGTATCCTTCAGTCGCCATATTAGCTTACTGAGTCCCGTGTTCTGGCGCTTGTTCATTTCCCGAAAAGTTGCGTAATGGTTGGAGACACGCAAAGACAATCTTGAGGATGAGGCCCCTACATGAGGCCTGTTCTGTTTTTGTTTTTCCAACGGATTTCCTATTTTCTTCCTGAAGAGAAAGACACAATATGGTCCCATTATTCAATCGGATTTTGGTAATTTGTGCCTTTCGAAACACGTGTAGAATGAAATAAAACGATTTCTGTTCAATCTGCGTTCAGCTCCATTTCTTCAATTCACCAATAATGTTTTAATTTCAATTATCCGCACCAACGCACGGTTGCAACACCATATGGTTGTACCTCCAACCGTGCTGTTTACTGCTGTGATTTTTGCTACTAAGGTATCGGTTAAACTTTTGATTAATCTACTACAAGATTATTCATCTTTCTATTTCACATATATATATATATATATATATATATATACACACACAGACACATATATTTATATCTACACATGCACACAATCATACGTATATGTACTCAGATACGCACATATTTGTGTACATGTGTATTTGTGTATGTAGGCACACAATTGCATAATCACACACGTACACATACATGCATACATACGTGTATACATACATGCTTACATACATGCATACATACATAGATACATACATACATACACAGATATCTATGTTTATATGTATGTGTGTGTGTACACATACAGACACGCACACACACACACACACGCACACACATACACACGTACACACAGCCACACTCTCTCTCACACACACACATTCAGAAACACATTTATATAGGTTTTGTTTCTTTCTTGTCTAAGATGTCAGTCGAGATTGTTCAGCATGCGTGCATGTCTTCCTTTAACCAATGTTCAGTAGGTTTTTGTTAATATTGTTACTTGATGAAAAGAGAAACATGCAACAGAAGAGAGAAGTCGGTGGTGAAAGATTCAATAGAATCTGGCGTGTAGAAGTGTGGAGAGAATGGTAGAGTGACAAAATGTTGGAAGATGAAATACTGGTGCCTAGTGAACTATTCGTAATGTCGATGATTTCAGGAAAAGTACAAGTTCACTGTAAAGCTGCATAATTGGTGATATAGCGTTTAGATACGAACCAGTGCGAGTGTTCTCATATGGGAAATGTGTGCTAAACTGAAATGAAGTTTGAAATTAACGGTTTACTTCTATTTTCGAATAAAATTCTAATCTTGTATTCATAATTTCGAAACGCGTCTGCAGATGGTGGAAAATACCCTTTACATATTATAAAATAGAATATTTAATTATTTTTAACTGAATTTTAATTAACCATATTCAGTATAGCTGTAAACTATATGAGAGACAGATAAATAGACAGATAGGTAGATAGATGGATAGATAGATAGATAGACAGATAGATAGGAGAGAGACAAAGAAAGAAAGAGAGAAAGGTTGGTGTGAATGAAATGGGTAGACGAGAAACGGAAGAAATAGAGAGAAAGACAAATTTAGGTAGGTAGATAGATAGATAGATAGATAGATAGATAGATAGATAGATAGATAGATAGATAGATAGATAGAGAGGGAGAGAGAGAGACAAAGACTGACAGACAGAGAAAGAAGAAGAAGAAGAAGAAGAAGAAGAGCGAGAGTGAGAGAGAGAGAGGTAAGAGTTAAGTCAGCTGTTGTTGCTGTTGCTGTTGCTAATAGAACTACGTTACAGTTAACAACCTGATATTTTACTGGTCTCTGGTAATGTGATTAGCTAATATGATTTGAGGGTGATCTAGCAACGACATATAAGCTCTCTCGATTAGATGGAATAATGATGGGAAACTTGCGTGGCTGATTAAGATGACCAGTTGTGCTCTCTGTGTGTGCAATAAGGTTTAAAAGAAGAGTTGGTGGTTGCAGTTGGATCGCCTTTCAGCAAAGGTTTAACCAATGAAGACAAATACGAGCTAAACAACAACAGCACTATCGTTTACACCAAAGTTACCACGACGTCGCCACTACCGACACCTCTAAACTCAACTTTACTACTACTACTACTACCACCACCACCACCACCACCACCACCACCACTACTACCACTACTACTACTACTACCACCGCGACCACGACCACGACCACGACAACCACCATCACTACCACCACCACCAAAACCGCTACTACTACTACTACTACTACTACTACTACTACTACAATTACTACAATTACTACTACTACTACTACTACTACTACTACTACCACCACTACTACTACTACTACTACTACTACTACTACTACTATATAGCTATAGTACATCACCATTAATGCTAGCAACATTAACTACCACCAATACCTCTAATATCACATTTACATACTCTCCACCCCACGCCGAAATGTTCACTATCAACTGCAACATCAATATTGTATTAATAACATTTTGTCACTCATCACACACACACACGCACACACACACACGCACACACACACACATATACACATACATACACAGATATATACGCATATACATACGCATATACGCATGCACACACACATGTACACGCATAACACATATGCACGGAAACACGCATATGCACACATAGAAACACATACACACCTGCACCCACACACTATACACACATATGCACATGTACACAAGTATAGAAGCATATACGCACACATACATGCGTACACACACACAACCGCATATACATACACACACAAACATACACAAGCACATATAAGTACACGTGCACATGCACACAGACACACCTATATGCATACACACGCACACACTCACCGCCGCGTCATCGTCTTACCAACTCTGCATTATCCACACTTTCTTTTCTTCCTTTCTCAAAACAGATAAGCCTGCCATCATCGAGATCAGATTTATCAGGATTAACTAGTAATCCCGGAAGAACTTCTTAGAGGAGAACCAAATAAATACATAGATAAATAAATAAATAAATCACAAGGAAAAGAAACAAAGGGAGAAGAAGAAGAAGAAGAAGAAGACGAAGAAGAAGAAGAAGAAGAAGAAATAAAAAGGAGAAAAAGATTTCGTCCGCTTTACAGAAGATTACGAAAGACAGCGTGTTTTAATGACTAGAATTAATGTCTCAGACATAAATTTCAGCAAAGTATGGTGATTGGTTCTGCTGTATGAAACGTGTCATATTTTCCTTGCTTCTCTCCATACGGCACTACACCACCTCTCCATAATGGCATCGGTGCCGTTCCGTAATATTTCGCTATACACTGGCCAACGGATCCTGGAATATGAAACACAGACATATATCACCTTTACTGACTTGCCCTGAAACGTGAGAATCCTGTTCAGTTTGAACTTCATTCGGAGAAGTGGCACCGCCTTCCACTTTACACATTCTCAGCGTTGCTCAGTAGCGAGGCATATCACATCTAACATCTTAATAACGCTTGAAATATTACGGTCCTCGACACTCAATACTTGCAAGTAATACAGTATAGTCACAACTAGAATATGTTTGATTCTAGATCTGCTGAATGACATGTGACCTAGGCTATACAATAACAACTACAGCAACAGCATAATTTCAATGATTTGAGAAGTCATAAAGGGTGAAATAAGGAGTACCTGGATGTGGAATGGGAGTTTAGACAAGAGAAATTAATGTAAGAAGTCAGAAATGCAAGGTCTCTTCGAGATGAGGAAAATTCAGTGAAGCTTGTACCAGAGAAACAGAAACCAGTTTAGATAAGTGAGTCAAACTGTATCTTGGAGTCACTATAGCATGCTGATTGAGACTTTGACAATCAACTGAGAGGCTTCATGTTGGAATTTAGTTAGATTAACTGATTGCTCGGATAAGTGATCAGATCATAGATAAAGGAAGACATACTGACATTGAGATCAGCTTGGATAATTCGAAATCTGGAAAGCTGGATTTCGAATAATCAAGCTTTGACTGTAATTGGATGAAGTTTTTACCTATCTATCTATCTATCTATCTATCTATCTATCTATCTATCTATCTATCTATCTATCTATCTATCTATCTATCTATCTATCTATCTATCTATCTATCTATCTATCTATCTATCTGTGTGTGCGTTTGAGATATATAATACGCACAATATCCATAAGATTATGTAATAAGATTCTTCTTTTATTCTTTTACTCGTTTCAGAGATTTGACTGCGGTCATGCTGGAGCACCACCTTTAGTCGAACAAATCGACTCCGGGACATATTCTCGGTAAGCCTATTACTTAATTTATCGGTTTCGTTTGCCGAACCGCTAGGTAACGGAAACGTAAACACACTAACACTTGTTGTGAAGCAATGGTGGAGGGACAAACAGACGAACATATGGTGATTAATCGATAAAACAACTCCAACTGCTTTAGATACCAAGATAAGAAAAATTTAAAAGTGTAGTACAACGGTTTTGCTAAGTAATGGGGAAAGTATTTTTTCGTTTTCTGAAACATCAGCGTCTTCGACTTACGACACTTTTGCATAATAGCAACGATATATATATATATGAATAAATGAAAGAATGGAGTCAAACAAAGATGTTAACAAAATTCCTTTACTCTCGACACATGTTTCGAAGACAGCATATTTTCATTCCGAAGGAATAAAGGGTGCATTATGCAATGTTCTCATCAGGAAAGAAAAGGAGCCTCTCTCAACAACAAGACAAACAAAAATTTCGATGATTGCCTACATGGTAACCAGGGCGATAATGAGTGTTTTTTTTTAAAATCCGTTATAAGCATTGGCGTCACAAAGTAGGAAAAAGTAAAAATAGGTAGGGGACAGTATGTTTGCTGTATGTATGGAAATGTGTGGGTGTGTGCTTGTGTTAATGAGTGCGTGTGTTTGTGTGTGTGTGTATATGTGTGTGTGTATATAACTGCATTTGTGTCTGTGTGTTTGATTGTGTGTGTGAAATAGAGAGACATACGTCAAAGATAGGTAGTAGTAAGGGGAGATATAAAGGAGTAATGGTAGGGAAGGGGAAATGTACGTTGATTGAAAGAATGTTCGGAGACTTAGGGAAGAATTTCTCTATAGCAGTGGTGTGGACGTGAAGCTAAATGTTAAAACCACAGTGACTATCGTTACCATTTATATGAATAGAAAGTGTGTTTCTGCCAATGTTTACATTTGTACGATTTTTCTATGAGTGTGTTTACTAGGGGAACCTTAGCGAAAAGAATATGGAAGAGCTCAGAGTTACAAATGTTACAAAATCTCCTGCCCTTATCAAAAAGAAAGGATACCGACAATATGAACCAATCCAACTTGAAAGTTATATTGTTGTCTTTAAGACGCCAAACTAATTTACTTAGCCCTGTACTATGTCGTTTTTTCCTATCTCTGAATGTCGAATAGTGGTTAGAGATTCTCTTGGATAACTGAGAAGTGGACGCTCCTATATAGAAGAAAACATCGGTACCGGAAGAAATTCTACATTGGTAAATGGAATTCTTAATTATGGAATTACTAGACAAAAATTTTATTCTGTTAGGGTTGTCCTCCGAGATCGAGACGAAGTTTTTATTGTTATGATTGTTGTTTTTATTATTATTAGCGCTAACCACTACACTATTTCTATTATTATTAGTATTATTAATTGTACTACAACCAGCAATCTCACTGACAATAATACCGCTATTGTTGTTACCATCAACACTACCAATGTTATTAACACGACTAATACTATTATTAATATTATCATTGTTAACACTATCGCTGCTACCAATGCTGCTCCTATTAATACTATTTCTATTATTGTGATTGTATGATGGGTTGGAATTGTTAAGATTAGTGTTGGAAATCCCGGGTGAAGAATCTTTGTTTAGCAGCTTGGTATTATGGGAAGATATAATTTGTGAAAGATTCCTAGTGTTAGAGAAAGCGATTCTTACCTTGTGTGAATTGATAATAGAATGAAATCTAGAATTTCTGGGAAAGTTCCTAGGAATGAAAATATGCTGTCTTCGAAACATGTGTCGAGAGTAAAGGAATTTTGTTAACATCTTCGTTCGACTCCATTCTTTCATTTATTCATATACAACACACAAATTTTTACACAGGAACCCGGAGTTTCTACCCTTGACAGGTCGCTTCAACTGTGTTTTCTGACGTGAATTTGCTACCCAGGTTTCGGTTAAACGAACTTTCCATGCTGACGATAAACATAGGATAATTCATTCACCTACTATATATATATATATATATATATATATATATATATATATATATATGACGAGTGTTTTTCAGTTTCCGTCTACCAAACCCACTCACAAATCTTGCTGAGCCCAAGGCTTTAGTAGAATATTCAAATCCAAGGTGCCAGGTAGTAAGATTGAACCTGGTACTATGTGGTTGGGAAGCAAATTTCTTACACACAGCCACACAGTAAACAGAAGATGGAATTGATATATAGATCATTTCGACCTATCTTGCAACTTTGCTTTATGGCTGGGATGCTGTGCACCAAACTAAGTTGTATGAATCTTGCAGTATAGGTCATATCAGGTACAGTTATACATAAAGTGGTGTCTTGCTAGCATACCACCTCTAAACTCTAAAGACAGTTGCAGGATGGGTCGAAATGATCGTCGTATAAAATAGTTATACCAATTCTATCTTCTCTTTACTTAACCGATTATTATCTTAACTAACACTGCGAATAACATTAGGTTGCCCAAACTATGCCAGTGCTTTACTCAACACATCAGCTCACTAACTGACGTATACTCATTAATCCAAAATTTATACACACACGCGCGCGCACACACATATATATGTATATATATTTATATAGATGTATATATGTATATGTATATATATATATATATATATATATATATATATATGCATATATGTATATGAATATGCATATGTATATGTATATGAACAGAAAGAACACAAGAGAAAATGTTAGACGAAAGCAGAGCAAACGGGAAATTAGACGAAACTTAACAGACGGGAAATATAGACAGACACGATACACAGAATATTAGCAGCTGAAATGTCTTCGTCAGTTAATGACCCAAAATATCATAGCGGTTTCGCGCCATTACCATTGAGACCACTCGATCTTGGAGGCGCCAGTGCTGCTATTAAGCTACTTGGGAAAAACCTAGCGAATGTATACTAAGACAGAAACAAGACAATAATTATGAATGTATAACAGCATGAAGCCTTACGGCTATATACAACTGAAGAAAAAAATAATAATTATACATACACCACTAATACAACAGAAAGAGCTTTGCAGGTATCGAATGAGCTTGATGGAGTTGCGCACAGATGAAATGGAGCAAGTCCTAATCGACGTAGTAGGAACCCGGAACAGCATGACCAGTCTGGTCAAAAGCAGGGCGAAAAAGAACTACACCACTTCCACCGGACACTGGTCATCTGGTAGGGAAGAGGAAGTACTGAGTGAGGGAAAGAATGGGAGAGAGAGAGAGAGAGAGAGAGAGAGTGAGAATGAAGGATTGAGGCACAGGTGTGGCTGTGTGGTAAGAAGCTTGCTTTCCAACCACATGGTTCCGGGTTTAGTCCCACTGCGTGATACCTTGGTCAAGTGACTTCTACCAAACCCTCACAAAGCCTTGTGAGTGGGTTTGGTTGACGGAAACTGACAGAACTCCGTCGTATATATATATATATATATATATATATATATATATATATATATATATATATATATATATATGCACACACATATATATGATGGCTTCTCTTGTCGTGAACGACAAATGAGGGTTCAAGAAAATAAAGTGTTAATCATTTTCTATGGATACAAATGTGTCTCTTGAGTCCTGCTGGTGCCCTGCAACGTTTTTGGCAAATGGAACAAGATAAGGACTCAATTTGCTTCAGTGCTTGTGGATCATTTACTATATGATTTCTCGAGTGGACGGGAAGGCCCGCTTTGTTCTGTGCCAAAAAGCCACAGTGGCAGGTAAGGTTTCCATTTAGTGGAGCAGCGTTTTACCAGCGTGCCTTCATTCTTGCACAAAGTTGCTCCCGATGCTGGAGTTGACTTTGCTCAAATTTTTGAACTGAGGAGAAAGAAGACTAGCGGCTGGTCTTGCGTTCTGAAAGAGTGGTCTTTCAACTGACCTTTCTGTTGAGAATTGGCCATAGAGAAGTTACTTCGGAATTCTAATATCACTCATACGTAAGAGATGACCTGATCATCTAAGCTGTATTTTGATGAGGATGGCTTCAATGCCTAATATGTTGTATTTTGTTAGTACCTCACTGTTATGGTCACTCAGTTTTATGTTGGAAATAGTACGCAAGCATCGCATATGAAAAGCATCAAGCTGGTTGATGTACTTTTGGTAGAGTCCAAGATTCAGCACCATAAAGCAATGTTGTCAAAACTGCCAACTTATATACATTGACTTTCACCTGCAACGATACGTCGTCACTGTTCCAAAGCCTGTGGTAAAGCTTACCGAAAACGAAGTTAGCCTTCTTGATTCTGGACTCAATTTCCTTATCCATGTTAGCATAATTGGACACAATGGAACCAAGAAAAGTGAAGAAGGTAACAGTTTTTAATGCTTTCCCATCAACAGTAGGGGAACTGCAGTGGGATGGAAGCACTCCGTCGGTTACAACGATGAGGGTTCCGGTTGATCCAAATCAACGGAACAGCCTGCTCGTGAAATTAACGTGTAAGAGGCTGAGCACTCCACAGACACGTGCACCCTTAACGTAGTTCTCGGGGATATTCAGCGTGACACAGAGAGCGACAAGGCCGGCCCCTTGAAATACAGGTACAACAGAAACAGGAAGTAAGAGTGAGAGAAAGTTGTGGTGAAAGAGTACAGCAGGGATCACCACCACCCCCTGCCGGAGCGTCGTGGAGCTTTTAGGTGTTTTCGCTCAATAAACACTCACAACGCCCGGTCTGGGAATCGAAACCGCGATCCTATGACCGCGAGTCCGCTGCCCTAACCACTGGGCCATTGCAGTAAGATGGTCAGGAATGGGCAGATGAACAAGCTCAGTTTTCTTGATGCTGATACTCGGACCAAAAGCCTTCGATGCACGCGTGAAGTTGTTTAGAATCCATTGCACATCCTCAAGAGTGTGTGCTACAAGTGCACAATCGTCTACGAAGAGCAAATCTAGAATTGTTTGTACCAAAGTCTTAGTTTTTACTTCGAAGCGCTGTTGATTGAACAAGCCACTACCAGTTCTATATCAAACTGTACTCCTTTAACAACTTTGAACGTTGTTTCCAGCATGACGGAGAAATACAAAGCAAATAAGAGCGGTGCAAGAACACAGCCTTGCCTTGCCCCATTTGAGACTGTGAATGAATCGGATACTTCTCCACTAGATCTGACAGAAACCATCATCCCGCGACGGAAGGAAATGATGACATTGAATATCTTCTCGGGAACACCTATCTTTCTAAGGACAACCTAGATACAGTGTCGAAAGCTTTAGTTAGATTTACAAAGGTGACAAAAACGTCTCGGTTGTGCTCATGAGCTTTTTTCCTGCAGCTACCTTAGGCTGAAAATCATATCCACTGTACTTCTAACAACCCGAAATCCACACTGAGATTCATGCAACACTAAACTGTCAAAGGCATTGTTTAGTCTGTTTAAGATAACCCTTCCAAGGGTCTTCCCGGCAATACATAAAAGCGAGATACCTCCATGGTTGTTACATTCACATCTGCTGCCTTTGTGCTTATAAAGATGGACAATAGAAGCATCTTTAAACTCCTGTGGGACCGATCCTGATTCCCAGATTAAGAAGAATAGTTCACATAACTTGCTCACCTCATTTATACATCTCGGCTGATATGTCATCGTTCTCGGACGACTTTCCATTTGTGAAATGCTTTATGGCCTTTTTTTTTGGATCTTTTCCTTTTGAATGGCACATGTCAACACAATTTCTAGTTAACTAAACACTTTAAAACTTCGTATATTGGTAGAATGTGTCAAAATAAAACATTTTTTTCTCTTGGCTTTCTTGAGAAAATTGTAATTTTTTGTTTAACGTAGTTTAATTTTTCGAATTTTAACCAATGAATAGCCTCTTGTGAGCTAAAATAATTTGCTGCGTCTAAAACTGAGACAGCATCCTGTCACTAACCCTAACCCTAACCCTCGAACCCACAAGAGTAAACAAGAGAGACAGAGACAGGCAGAAACAAGGAAAATGCCACTTGTATTTGAGCACTATACAAATATTCTTTTAAAAAAACTTTCCTTTTAATTTTCCTAAATCTAATTGTTTAATTGTTACTGTTGAAAACGTCTCAATGACTGAAACCGGTACTGAAATGTTTTTAATAAAATTATTTTAGCATTTTCTATCTTGAATTTTTTTTCTACATATATCAACTCGTGTGTTCCTTTTCATCCTTCTACACGCACGCACACACATACACACACACACACGCGCGCGCATGCACACACACACACACACACACACATATATATACATATACATAGATATATATACATATATACATATATATATACATAGATATATATACATATATACATATATATATATATATATATACATATATATATATACATATATATATGCATATATATATATATATATATATATATATATATATATATATATATATATATAATATATATATAATTATAATATATATAATATAATATAATTATAATATAATACAAGTATTTATCACAACGGTCCGACGCCGGGGATCGTGTACTGATATAATACATACATACATACATACATACATACTACCTCCCACATTGAAGGGTATGCGTTTGCAATCCAGGAACAGAAAATATCAATAAAGTACCTGATGCACAAAAGGGACAGAGACACGGAGAAAAAACACTAAAATGTGTAACTCTGAATAACACTCCTGTGATAATTCTGCAGCTTTAATAAAAAGTATATTACTCTACTTTTGATATTCGAGTACTATTTTTTCCACCTTATTTCCTTGTTTGCACTGATGTACTCAACTGTGTTTGCGCGCGCGCGTATTTGTCTGTATAGACATATGTGTGTGTGTGTGTGTGTGTGTGTGTGTGTGTGTGTGTGTGTGTATTATGAATGTATGTGTGCAAATTTGTGTTTTGCTCTATACATGTATTCTCATCATATAGTTTGCATATCTAGACAAGCTCATATATATTTAAATGATAAACTGGAAAGTTTTACAGATTTTTACAGTTCCAGTGATGGATTAGATCTGTAGTCTTCGAATTAGCTTTCGCCTTTTTGGTTTTGGGAAGCATAATTTCTCAAGATTGGTATTTAGGCAGTGTCTTACATATCCTAGGGACCCAATAATTACAGGTATAAACCTGAAATTATAATCTGGATAGAGTAACTGCAGATTTCTCAATAGTTCAGTGTAGGTATTCTCTTTTTCACTGATCTTCAGCTTTATGTCAACGTCTGTTAGGCAGCTAATATCCACAACTGTACACAGTTTCTCTTCTTTGTGCCAAATCATTATATCATGTCTGTTGTGCTTACATTTTATTGTATTATGAGTGGCCATGGCTTCCACCATATTGTGGGTTCTTATTTCTTTGTCCGCTGAGTTATCCTTCCAACGGATTTCATTATAGAGTGTCCTAGCTGTTACATCATATCTCATCGGTAGATAATACCGTGATGACATTTTCGGACGACTGCTTATGATGTGGGTGATATCTTTGCTGTTAACTTCACAAAATCTGAATCGGTTGTCACATTTTAGTGTTTTTTCTTCGTCTCTGTCCCTTTTGTGCATCAGGTACTTTATTGATATTTCCTGTTCCTTATTTGCAAACGCATACCCTTCAATGTGGGAGGTAATATGTATGTATGTATGTATGTATGTATGTATGTATGTATGTATGTATGTATGTATGTATGTATGTATGTATGTATGAGTACTTGTGTATGCAAGAATGTGTGTATATATATGGTACTGATGCGTTAGTTTTAAATATTGGAATAAGCGAGGTGCTTTGATTACCAATCCTTGTTTTCCTGATCCTGTAATCAGGAGTCCATTGCTTGCAGATTTCTAGAGGTGTGTGTGTGTGTATGTGTGTGTTATGGTGATTACATTTGCCTGTAAGTTGTATCAGTGTGTTCTCTGGTTTGTGTTTTTGCGTGGACGTGTTTTGTCGACTCTGTGGTCGTGTGCTTGCGTCAGTATGCATGAGCTCGTGTATATGTGTTTATGTGTATGTATTTGCGTATGCATGTGTGAAGTGTGTGCCTGTGTATGTGTATGTGTACAGCTGCCTTGGTGAACTTGCGTTTGTGTTTGTAGCCAGCATTCCTTATAGGTTTCAATATTTCTTCAGCATTACATAATATACATATATACATATGCATACGTATGAAAACACGCACACACATACACATACATGTATATGTAGAAAGACATATATATATATATTAAAGATTATATGAATATATATATATTTGCTCGTGCATGAACATATGTACACACACATATGATCTAAGCGCAATGCGTGATATATGTATTCGCATGAAAATGTGCTTGTGCATGTATGCAAGTGCACCTACCTATCGACCCCTCCACATACATGCACGAGTCGGTGTGTGGGTTCCCTTATGTGCCTAATATGTTCTGTAAGGTAGTGGATATTGTGGCTGGTTGAACTGCATCTACGTCATTAAGGCATTGGCGTGATTGGCTATGTGTAGGTGCGCATGTGTTAGATTGCCAACCTAGTTGCATGCTTGTGCAACGTTATGTAACAGAAGTAGGTGTTTTGTTGCACCAATCTGACACTTGAAAATAGGTGCAGATACCTTGCCTGAAGCATTACTCGATTAATCACACACCCAGCCTCCTGTTTTTCTGTGTGTTGCCCCGGCATCATGATTCAGTCATAATGGAGTAATGACGGAGGAGACGGTGGGAAAACGGAGATCTTTTGTGGCGGCGAAGAAGTAAATAAATATGTATCCACACACAAAAACAAACATGCCTGTGAAAACCAGCATATATATATATATATATATATATATATATATATATATATATATATATATATATATATATATATATATATATATATATTTGTAAAAAATGAAGTTCGAAAATGCTGCTGTATTATACAATTTTTAATTTTTATATATACATTATAACATGTTTCAGTTCCTGAAATGAACCTTATCATATATATATATATATATATATATATATATATATATATTATATATATATATATATATTTTATATATAAGAATGAGTAATATGTTATTATTATTATTATTATTATTATTATTATTATTATATTATTATTATTATTATTATTATTATTATTATTATTATTATTATTATTATTATTATTATTATTATTATTATTATTATTATCAGGGATAAATTTAAATAATTGATAATAATAATGATAGCAATAACATTAGTGGCAGAAAGCGATATTAGCATTAAACAGTTATACAATAAATTCTTAATTATATTAGAGGGTACACGGAGCACCAGCTTGCTAAAGATTGGAAGTGAAAATCTCCAATTTAACCACTAATCTTACTGAAAATATGTAATGGACCAACAGAAATTGGGTAAACGAGTGGAATTTAACATATTTTGTCAGCTAAAAATCCGTAGATGAAGGTAACAGATATAACTGGATCATGATTTGGAGCTCTGGCTAGAGCCTTAATTCTTCTCTGCAGGTCTCGTACATACATACATACATAACCTCTCGAAAGAGCTGTTCCTCACTCCTGCTCCAGAGCGTCGGCTGCGGGGTCACTCCGAAAAGCTCTATCTGCGACGATTTCATCTCAATCGAAGGAGAGGGGCTTTCTCCGTCCGGGTTACGGATCCGTGGAATAAGCTGCCGGACGAGATAGTGAAGATGCCGACGACCGCTCTGTTCAAAGACTCTCTTGACCAGAAATGGCCTGAACTCTTTGCATGAACACCCTCCCTGTACATAACTCCGTGTCCTCCTACATGGCCTTGCTTTTTGCTTTTTGGGCCAAAAAAATTAACTAACATAAAGTTAATCCAAACATGAAAATACAAAGAGAAAACACAACAACGCGAGGACGTGGAACAAGTGTAGTGTTAATTATTATTAGTGAGCAAAACGCTTCATCTCACATTTATCTAGCCCACTTATCTGCTGTTGTTTATGATGATGTTGATTATAGTTGATGATGATGTTGTCAATACTGCAGACAGACTGTCTAATATGACCATTCTACTTTTAAGATATTGGAGTGTGATTTGAGTGACGTTTAGTTTCGATTACGAGCAAATCGAAAGATCACGTAGTGTTTCTTTTGACTTCTTTTTGTTGATTAGTCAGGAAGTTAAATTAATAGCTTACAAGACTTGATCGTCGATGGTTGTAAAGCGGTTTTAGTAATGATTGATGTTAAATATTAACTTTCTTCCGCTGAATATAGGGAAAAGATACACACACATACACACACAACACACACAACGCGCGCACACTCACACACACAATGCACTGTAAGCACATAACTCATCTTATACTCACATGCATAGACAATGCACGCATACACGTACATACACATAGACACATACACAAACACACGCGCACAGACATATATTGAGACACTCAAACACACAAAATCGGATACACATATACAAACACACAACACGCACACATGCATACAGATACACACAAAACACACCATATATACAGGTACACACATGCACACACAGAATGTACTGAACGGGATTAGAAGTCCATTTACTTGAAAAGCAACAAAAGAACCTCAATACTTCGTCGTCGGGTTTTTTAAAGAAAAGTTTATTGCTTGCTACAAAGGGTTCAGAGTAGTGTTCAGGAATTTGGATGCAGCAACCTTCAGTAGAGCATTGAACAGTTTTAGGGATTACAATGAAACATTGCTTTTTGCTACTTGAACAACTATGCAAGTTCGTTGAAGATATCCGCGCCCAAATTTCTGTGAAGAGTCGTCTTCGGATGCAGCAAAAAAAAAAAAAGGGTCATCTTCGGATGCAGCAAAAAAAAAAAGAAGACAATAAACAAAACGCAAAAATAAAAACAAACAAAAACAAGTTTTTGCGTGTGTGTGTATATATATGTGTATGCATATGTGTGTGTGTATAAAAACTGGCACTCAGTCGGTTACGACGACGCGAGTTCCAGTTGATCCAATCAACAGAACAGCTTGCTCCTAAAATTAATGTGGATGTTGCTGAGCACTCCACAGACATATGTACCCTTAACCTAGTTCTTAGAGAGATTCAGTGAGACATACAGTGTGACAAAGCTGGCCCTTTGAAATAGACGTGGTACTCGATTTTTCCAGCTGAGTAGACTGGAGCAATGGGAAATAAATATGTCCTTCTCAAGAACACAACGCGTAGCCGGCAAGTGAACTCAAGACCTTACGATCGTGAAATGAATACCCTAACCACTAAACCACGTGCCAATATATATATATATATATATATATATATATATATATATATATATATATATATATATATATATATATATATATATATATTATATATATATATATATATATATATATATATATATATATATATATATATATATATATATATATATATATATATAAAACTGAGAATGTGTGTGTGTGTGTCTGTCTGTGTGTTTCCCTAAAACTTGAGAACTACACAACCAATTTCATTCAAATTTTACACATGCCTTACGTAGGGTCCATGTAGTTTCATGGGCAAAAAAATGTTCAACTTCTTGCCTAGAGCGAGCCCGTAGCAATAACATATCTTCTCCACTATTTCAGTATTACGTGTTAAAAGTGAAACAAAAACATTTCTCTATTTTATGTCAGATACTTTCACTTTAACAATAAAAATAAAAATAACAGTTGAATTATATGTAGTAAGTAATAATTAAAATCAAACTAAAGTATAATATAATCGTAACATAACAAAAGTAAAAATAGCAATTGGTATAAAATTGCATCAATGACTTGAACTTGAAAAAGTGGTTTCACATGAATGGGAATAAATTAAAAATAAAATTAACGTGCAGAAATGGAATAGTCCAGATGGAGCTGTGCTTTTACATTAGATTATCTGCTAATTAGCTAGCATTAAGTATCTATATGAAGTTTGGCTGTATGTAATATCTGTTTTCTCGAATAGCTGCTTCTACAGAGTGCTGCTGTTGGTTTATTTCTTATACTTAAAGGACTAAAGCTTCAACTGCTTACTGCTTTCTGATTCATTGTAAGGTTTGTTGTTATTATTATTACTGTTTAACTATTGTTATCACGTTTGTTTGTTCCTCGTAAAGGAAACATTGTTGTGTTGCATTTGTTAAATAATTGTAAACTGTAACCCTTCCCCTTTGGGAGAAGGAGCTTTGGTTATTGTTTAAAAATTGAATTGTGTACCTGTTTGGGGAAATTGACAATATTTTCACCGTTTACACGGAAGCATTTTTGTTAGAATACCTTCGATAGAAGAAAGTCCAAAAATGAATTTCGCTGCAGCCGTCGGTGGGCGCGAACTCATTGAAATTAAAATAGCAGAAATACGGATTGATCACCGACAAATACGGTGAATCTAGGATAACACCACCAAACGAAATAAAAAATTAAATTAAAGAAAAGACTATTGTCTATGAAGTATACAATGTAGAGAAAAAAGATTTGAACACCTGGAGGAAAGCACCATCGAAAAGTGTCTTGGTGCGACTATGAAAGATATCTAACTAGAGGCGGTAAATTCGCCACAATAGAAGCAAGGTTCGAGTCAACGGAGCGTGCAAGGGAGTACTCGACTCGAACCTTGCAAAGTGGCAATATTTTATTTTTACCTTTATATCTGGGATGTAGGACGTCCCGGATAAAAATTAAAAATGTCCCCCCAGAAGAAGAGGTAGGTTCGTCTTCACGTTCTTAATTCGAATTCTGGCGAAGTCGACTTTGCTAAAAAATTTGCTAATGAGTTTATGCAATATACCCACGTTGAACGGCATGGTGAAATCAACAGTAAAGTAAAATGCTGATAGGTGGGAATAAAAACCTCTGCATGGCAAATAATTGGCCCATGGCAAACAAGATGATGTGGACCAGAAGCACACCCATCAGTGGCTACAGAGCTTAGTGATAAAGGCAGGGAGTGAAGGTTTTATCTTGGTTTCTCAAGATCAGAGCTTATTGACTCAGAACTATCAAGCGAATGTGATGAAAAATGGAATAGATCTAAAGTGTCTATACTGCAACAATAGGATTGAAAAAGTGGAGCACCTAATGTCTGGGTGTAAGGTTTCAGCACCTGTAGAGTACAACTCAAAACATGGCAGAGTTGGCCAATATATACATTGGATAATGTGTTGGCATTATAAAATCAAGACTGCTGACAAATGGTGCAAGCATCACCCTGAGGCTGGTACTGAGGGAGAAAATGTAACGATTCTTTGGGACTTTCCAGTATGTACAGACAGGACCATCAAAGCAAATAAACCAGATATTATTGTAAAAGACCAAAACAATAAAGTCTGTTTATTGATTGACATGGGCATACCATGCGGCCATAATATCTCGGCAAAAGAATTTGATAAGCTCAGAAAATAAAGATTTGCTAATCGAAATCGGAAAGATGTGCCATCTCAAAACAGTCACAATATCAGTGATTGCATTAGCACTTGGAATGATCAAAGAAGGAACTAAAAATTATTTAAGAACGATCCCTGGCTTACCATCCATACAGGAAGTGCAAAAGATTGTCTTAGCTGGTACGTCACACGTACTGAGAAGAGCATTGGGACTTTTCTTTCCCTTTTCCCCCTTATTTTATTTCTTTACTTTTTTATTTTTTATTTTTTCCTCTTTCTCTCTGTCTTATCACATGACTTTGTAAATGATCAATCTGGTATATTTATTTTAATGGCCTACCAATGTTTAGAGTGTGTTTCTCTGCCGTAGGTGTCAAGAAGACACGCAGCAAGGAATGTCAACAGAATTGAAAGAAGATGATAATGAAAATAACAATAATAATTGTTTCAAATTTTGCCTCAAGGGCAGCAGTTTTTGGGGAGTGGATAAGTCGATTACATCGACCCCAGTGTTACACTGGTACTTAATTTATCGACTTCGAAAGGATGAAAGACACAATCAACCTCGGCGGAATTTGAACGCAAAACGTAGGGTCGGGCGAAATATTGCGAAGCATTTTGCCCGGTGTGCTAACAATTCTGCTAGCTCACCGCCTTAATAATAATGATGATAATAATAATAATAATAATAATAATAATAATAATAATAATAATAATAATAATAATAATAATAATAATAATAATAATAACTGTTCTCAGTATTTAAGGAAGCTGACAAATACAAACAAGAAATCATACCACCTAATAAATATGAAGAAGAAGAAGAAGAAAATGAAGAAACAACAAAAGCTATAAAACAAATGAAATCCAAACTAAAAACAGAACAGCAACGAACCATGATAAAACGATGGCAAGAAAATCCCCTTCATGGTAAATACTGGACTAAGCTAAACGCAAAAGAAATAGACAAAGAAAAATCCCAGCAATGGTTGAGAAGCTCAGGACTCAAAGCAGAAACAGAGGGATTTTTAATTGCAGCACAAGACCAAAGCCTCCCCACCAGAAATTACCAAAAACATGTAATGAAAAGAAATATAATAAGTAACTGCAGAATATGTGGAGATGGACAAGAAACAATAAATCATATTATCTCTGGCTGCCCAGTCCTGGCTAAGAAGGAATATATTCACAGACATGACAAAGTTGGAACCTACATACACAGGAAGCTATGCCAACATTATGGAATAACAACAGAAAAAAGATGGTATAGGCACACACCAGAAAAGGTCACAGAAAACGAGAAAGCAACCATACTCTGGGATATGCCGATACACACAGATAGAGAAATTAAGGCCAACTGACCAGATATAGTTGTCAGAGATCATGAAGAAAAAAAATGCTTTCTAATTGATGTATCAATACCGGCAGATGACAACGTGTCTCTGAAAGAAATGGAGAAACTTTCAAAATACAAAGACCTGGAAATAGAGGTAACCAGAATGTGGAATCGAAAAACAGAAACAATTCCTATCATAGTAGGTGCATTAGGCATGATAAAAAAATATTAAGACAAATACATAAAAGAGAAAAAAAGAGACATAACAAAAACACCAGGACTTACAAACACATATAACATACAGAAAATTGCACTACTAGGAACTGCACACATCCTACGCAGAACACTTTCCATACAATAAACATCAGAGCATCACAACAAATCACAGCACATACCTAAGGCACACAGAGCTGCGCTCGGTAGTGAAGTGAAAGCACGCTATAAAAATAAAACTACTGAATGATAATAATAATAATAATGATGATGATGACGACGACGACGACGACGATGACGATGACGATGACGATGATGATGATGATGATGATGATGATGATGATGATGATGATGATGAATATTGGCAGATATGAGATATCATATGTATAACTATGGGAATCAAATTCGTCAGCGGATCAGTAAAGAAAAACTGTATGAAAGAGACGACCAGCAATTTATTCTGATTACAATTAGTGCCGATATATTAGTCGCCACATAAAATACCCAACCACCGTAAGCTGTGACTCTAACTGACATCACCTGAAGCATAGACAAATGATACAGCATACGATCAGCCATTTTGTTTATAGACGAAGATGGCGGAAATGTCGTCCCGTTCTTTCTTTTTACAAAAATTATTTTATCATCATCATCAACAGCAGCAGCATCTTTATCATCATCATCATCATCATCATCATCATCATCATCACCACCATCATCATCATCATCATCATCATCATCATCATCATCATCATCATCATAATCCTCCTCCTCCTCCTCCTCCTCGTTATTTCTATTTTCCATGGTATTGTGACGAAGGCGATCTCGTTATTTATTACTAATCCATGCCATGTTACACATACACGCACACACATACACACACAACCACACACACGTACCCACACGCATGTGGACGTACACACACACGCTCGCGCGCATACACACACATACACACATGAGTCGAATCACTTGTCTGATGACAAATGTTTTATACTTTATAATTTATATACGTATGTATGCATGCATGTATACACAATACCTCCCAAAATACACTTGAATACTTGCATATTTGCATACGCACATGCGTACATAAGTACATAAATGACATACATAATTTATAAATGCCCAAATACACACGCACGTATTTGAAAGACACCATGCAGAATAACGTCATACACCTTATCTTCAACACACAGTTTTCAGACATCATAGGTGTCTTTGTGTGTCTCTCCCTACAGACACACACACACACAGACGAATAATGTATATATATATATATATATATATATATATATATTTATATAATTTCTGTTATCTATAAGGACTATATTCTCTAAATTCAGCGCAGTTTCCAGAATCCAACGTTCTCTTTAACGCTTCCACATACATTGTATTTTTATTTCGTATTTTATTTTGTAATTTTATTTGTATCGTTTTTTTGTCACATGTTTAACTTTCCTTGTTTTTACCCCTCTGCGAAGTAATTTTATTTAATTCCTTCGCAGGAAGGACTAGTTCTACGAGTCGTGTTCTGTCCTCACCTCCGAAACACGCTGGAGTTGAACTAGGGACAGCTGATGAAGGGGATTTTTCCTTGTGTAGTTTGTCTTGTACTCTGTTTTTTTCGTTTAGGTCCGTTTCCACGTTTGTTTTTACGTCTTCGTTTCTCGTTGAGTTCTACGTCTATGTGTGGTGTCCTGTACTCACGTATATATATTTATATATGCATGTATATATACATGTAGATGTAGGTACGTACATATATGTATGTATGTATGCATATATTTTATTTATTACACTATATATATATATATATATATATATATATATATATATATATATATATATATATATATATATATATATATATATATATATATATATATATATATATATATATATATATATATATATATGCATGTGTATATAGGTAAAAATTTGAGGAGTACGTGCGTTACATAAATAATATTTTCAGGATTAAATAAAAAGACAAGCGGAAAATATAACCTACCTATATATATGATTTACAAAAAACGTGCAGTAAATAAACAAACGAACATATGCTAAATACACAGGCGGACAGAAAAGCACAGACGGTCACCAATACTTTATCAGTTATCGGCCAGAGGAGTCAAAGGCAATTTCAGCCATCATCGATAATATTACTTCCACTATGGAGGCAACGGCAAGAAAGTTGCGGGGAAAGGGACCATTGCTGAAGTTGCGCTTGACTCCTCTGGTCGATAGCTGATGAAGAATTGGTGACCTTCTGTTTTCTGTCCGTTTGCGTATTTAGTATATGTTCGTTGGTTTATTTACTACAGGTTTTTTTAATAACATATTTACATATATAGGTAGGCTATATTTTGCGTTAGTTATCTTTATATACACATATATATATATATATATATATATATATATATATATATATATATATGTGTGTGTGTGTGTGTGTGTGTGTTGTGTTTGTGTGTGTGTGTGTGTGTGTGTGTATTATGTATGTATGTATGAATTTATGTATGTATATACGCACAAACATAGAGGTGACGCCCGTGCTTCAAATAGGTATAATTTCTTTCCTTGTTTCTTTTATATTGCTTTTTACTCTACTTTGATAAAGGACTCACCCGAAACATCAGTCTACTCCTTTTCCCTTTTTCGGCGTACTATTCACTGGGCATAAATTTTGTTATAATTTTTTGTGTTTACATTTTCTCCATCATTTTTCGAATTTTCGTTTACCTATTGTAATCTCCTCACATTGTCATACTGTCTGTCTCTTTTTTCCCTCGTACTATTTGTACTATATATATATACGACTGGATTTTATCAGTTTCCGTCTACCAAATCCACTCACAAGGCTTTGGTCGACCCGAGGCTATAGTAGAAGACACCTGCCCAAGGTGCCACGCAGTGGGACTGAACCCAGAACCTTGTGGTCGGTAAGCAAGCTACTTACCACACAGCCACTGGCATAGAAAAAATTTATCAAATATGATGTGCACTTGGTTATAACTATAAATTATTTCACCTTAATAGGTCTATTTTTATATAGTGGCCACTGATAAATTAAATAAAAATTTTTATCCTCTATTATTATAATTGAAAAATTTCTATTCACTTCAGAACAGTCTATCCACTTATGGTCTACTCTGACCGGGTGCACACCTGCTGAGGTAGCACACGAAATTCGATCTTGATGTATTTGTGGTATGTATAAATATCTCATTTATTTCCCCAAGTACACTCTGCTGACGAGAAAAAGCGATTAAGATAATCCAGAAATTGATCAATCCAGAACTAATTATATTTTTATGGATTTCCGTTGGCTTACTCCCTCGATTTCAACACGTGTGTAATTTTGTGACGATTTAAAGTGGTTGAACGATTTAGCGTCTCTTTTCAGCGTATTAGTTAGATTTTTTCTATGCCATTAATTATAATTATAAATATTATATCATTTTAATAGGTCTGAAGGGGGATATATGTGCGTGTATGGGTCTCTGTGTGTGCATGTATGTATCTTAAACTCTAGACGTCTATACGAGATTTTCTCTAAAGACGAATAACGCAGTATTACGGCGTTATTACAAAATATTCACGTTAAGTAGGATATAAAGATTTCTATTCGGTACTAATACTGCTTCCATCGCTAATAATTTTTCATTCACGTATGCGCACTCGTTAGGTACCTGGCGCACTAATATAGTTCGACGCGAACTTACGACGGGAGAGGTTGTATTTTGTATGCTTGAGATCAACTTGAAAATAGAGACCCAACACGAAGATTATGATCACGTCATGATTTTCTATTTTAGAGCAACAAGAAAGCTACGAAAATCTGCATGTAGAAATGTGTTGTGCGCGGAAAGGATGCTGTTACGGAACGTGTGTGCCAGAAGAGCTTTTCAATGTTTCAATCGGGAAAGTTTTTCGTTCAAGATACTCCTCGCTGTGGCCGGCTAATTGGAATTAACAACCACGAAGTGAAGGCGTTAGCCGAGACCGTTATACGACCAAGATGATTATAGATATTCTCCAAATATCCAAACAGAGTGTTGAAAACTTAATTAAGTCAACAGTTTTGATGTCTAAGTCGCACATCAATTGAACGAGGCTAATGTCACCCAGCGGTTTTCCATCAACAATTTGTAGCAGAAAACGTGAAGAAATAGACACTTTTTTGAGGAGAATGGTTACAAGGGACACAAGTGGGACGTCTATAACAATGTGAAACGCAAATGATCATAGGGAAAGCGCGGCGAATCCCCACAAACAACGTCCAACTCAGAACTTCACCCGAAGAAGGTTATGCTTTTAATTTGGTGTGCGTGGAAGGGTTTTGTCTTTCATGAGCTCCTTCCCATGAACAAAACTACCAATTCAGATATGTACTGTGACTAGCTGGACAAATTAAACGCAGCGATCCACCATAAGTGTCCAGATGCTGCTAATCGTACGGGCATTGCCTTTCGTTACAATGTCAGATCGCACACTTCTTTGCAGGAGCAACAGACGGTTCTGGGGCTTGGCTGAGAAGTTTTGAAGAAATCTTCATATTTACCCAACCTTGTGGTTTCAGATATCTGTTTCAGTATCTTCAAAATCCCTTCAACGGACAGACCTTCATTGTTGAGGAGGATTTAAAAATTCCCCTGGAGGAATTTTTCGCCAGTCGCGACGGGAAATTCTTTGAGCAGGGTGCAATTGATCTGCCCACAAGATGTCAGACGATACTGAAACTAAATGGCAACTATATCATTGACTGAATGAATTTATTTGTGTATAAAACAAACGAACTTTATTGCCAAACTAATATAAACAAAAACCAGGAGATAAGAAGGACAAAAGAAGATTTACTTCGAGTTACATCATTAATTTTGGTGCATTGGTATGTTTACAGTACATACGCAGCACGTATATTCTCTACAAATATGTAAACACACACACACACACACACATATAGATAGATAGATAGATAGATAGATAGATAGATAGATAGATAGATAGATAGATAGATAGATAGATAGATAGATAGATAGATAGATAGATAGATACAGGGTGTTCAAAAAGGCTCTGCACAATGAAATATTTTTAGTGAACGAATTAATTCGAAGGGACTTTGACCACCAAGATCACCTGATTTAACATCACCAGACTTTTTATCTGGGAAGCAACTAAAGGACCTGTGTACAAGAATCGCCCGGAAACCATTAATGAACTAAAAGACGCAATCATAACCTTCACACGGTCCTTACCACGTCAGACTCCCGAAGATGTATTTCAATACACAAGTCAACTTGTGTATTGAAAATGAAGGACGACACTTTCAGCGCCTCTTATAAAGTGCTTTAAAGCCTTGTAAAGTCTAATATATTCTTTTGCAGTCTTATACCATTCTTATAAATATTTATTTTGCAATAAAATACTTACTGCAGAGAGACGCTTTGAACACAGTGTGTCTATATATATATATATATATATATATATATATATATATATATATATATATATATATATATATATATATATATATATATATATATATATATATATATATATATATATATATATATATATATATATATATATATATATATATATATAATTTAAGAGGAATTACCACTAAAGTGGATTTCCTATACGCTAGAGATGGGAATCCACTTTAGTGGTCATTCCTCTTATATAATTTTTAAATCTTCGGATATTTTTTTTTATATTTGAATATACTAGACCATTGGTTTAAATTGATGTTTATTGATTGATATCAATTTCTACCCTCATTATTTTATTTATATATATATATATGTATATATATATATATATATATATATATATATATATATATATATATATATATATACATATACGTAACATTATACAATGCAGTCATATAACAGAATGATGTAGAGAACCAATGTTCAGACCACATTCGGTTAACTTATGATCGATAATAACTCATTTGCATGCTGAACAGCGAGATTCGAAACAATGACTTCTATACTTATTCAGAAAACCTTTCGGCACATTCGAACGTAAATACGCCGATCGCTTTTGTATTTTTCATACAACAGTTTCTCATTTACGACGACTATATATTGATAACACAGTCGATTAATTTGGACATTGTTTTGTTTTTATGTTTGAGATGTGTACCTGAGCAATTGAATATAAACACACGAATACACCATCCCCCACTCAACCCACCCACAAGCATACGCGCGCACACACACACACGCTCGCACACACATGCACGCACATATTTATACACACACACACACACACACACACATATATATATATATATATATATATATATATATATATATCTTATATATATATAATTGAATTTTTCTGTGCGTGTGTACAAAAATTTAATGTACGTCAATAACTTCTACATCTTTCATCGGATTTCTTTAAAATTTTATACACAGCTGCTTCATATCCCAGACCCGAACATAGGCCACTTAAATTTTTTAAAATTGATACTGGGGCCTCTAAAGCGATGGGAAACCAATAACGGATGATTCCTATTCATTTGCATTAATCAGCTGTTTTATCATTTATAGGGTCATCCATACTTTTTTAATCTTTTTATAAAAGTGAAAGGATTTCGTCTATTTATTTCCACTTTCCACCAACCATGATGATTAAATTTTCAAAGAACATTGTATGTGATGAATATCCAATACCAAACAATCTTAATCTGCATTAAACTTTCGCAAGCTTACCTTTACCTATTCTGAGTTACTTGAAAGGTGACGTTCCCTTCCCTCTCTTCTATTTGTTGATACCTATATTTACGTATATGATTCGTCCCAAAGAATCAACCTTTAAATAAGGGTTTGCTTCCACTAGCGAAAGCTATACGTATCTTTCAGAAAGTTCCATACCAATTTAACTTTATGCAGCATTCGCTGTTAATTTACGAGCAGGCTATGTGGGAAGACAGAATAACTGGGCTTTTGGTAGCTTATCTCCCCGAAAAAATAGTACTCTTTGCAGTTGAAAAAATAAACTTTCAGAGGGGAAGTTTTAACGTCTTCCTTCAATTTCTTTACATCGTTTATGCGGCTGTTTGTGACAAGAAATTTTGCTTTCATGTATATCAACTATAGTTTGTAGTCGTTATCCGTAATCTACTCCCAAAACACTTCAGTAGCTCTACTTTGCATCGCTTGCAAACTTATATGTTCCATGATCATTGAAGTGCAACGACCTCCAAAATAACCAGCCTTCAATTTGATTTTTCGTTCCTAGGTTCATCGGAAACGTAGATTGCCGTGTAACTCATAAACCTCGGTAGTTCAATTATTTGGTAGAAAAATGCCACCAAAGCAACGGGTGCGTTTGCTAGTATATATATATATATATATATATACTAGCATTATGATCCGTCGTTGCCGGGTCATAGTACTAGTGCATGTATATATGTGTATATATATATGTGTACATATTACATGTACATCTATATATATATATATACATCTACACATAAAATACAAAATACAAAGTTATACCTTGATATCGCTAGTGATAACAACACTCAAAATATATAACAGACTGGAATTGTAGGCCCGTCTCTTGCAATTTCGATCAATTGTATCTTGTCCTCCCTCTTGTATAGAAGTGTGGCTACAATCCAACCTACCTCTACTTCTGGGGGGGACATTTTAAATTTTTATCCGGGACGTCCTACGTCCCAGATATAAAGGTAAAAATAAAATATTTCCACTTTGCAAGGTTCGAGTCGAGTACTCCCTTGCACGCTCCGTTGACTCGAACCTTGCTTCTATTGTGGCGAATTTACCGCCTCTAGTTAGATATCTTTCATAGTCGCACCAAGACACTTTCGATGGTGCTTTCCTCCGGGTGTTCAAATCTTTTTTTCTCTACATTGTATACTTTATAGACAATAGTCTTTTCTTTAATTTAATTTTTTTATTTCGTTTGGTGGTGTTATCCTAGATTCACCGTATTTGTCGGTGATCAATCCGTATTTCTGCTATTTTAATTTCAATGAGTTCGCGCCCACCGACGGCTGCAGCGAAATTCATTTTTGGCTTTCTTCTATCGAAGGCATTCTAACAAAAATGCTTCCGTGTAAACGGTGAAAATATTGTCAATTTCCCCAAACAGGGACACAATTCAATTTTTAAACAATAACCAAAGCTCCTTCTCCCAAAGGGGGAGGGTTACAATTTATAATTATTTAACAAATGCAACACAACAATGTTTCCTTTACGAGTAGCCAACAAACGTGATAACAATAGTTAAACAGTAATAATAATAACAAACCTTACGATGAATCAGAAAGCAGTAAGCAGTTGAAGCTTTAGTGCTTTAAGTATAAGAAATAAACCAACAGCAGCACTCTGTAGAAGCAGCTGTTCGAGAAAACAGATATTACATACAGCCAAACTTCATATAGATACTTAATGCTAGCTAATTAGCAGATAATCTAATGTAAAAGCACAGCTCCATCTGGACTATTCCATTTCTGCACGTTAATTTTATTTTTAATTTATTCCCATTCATGTGAAACCACTTTTTCAAGTTCAAGTCATTATAATTCAATTGTTATTTTTATTTTTATTGTTAAAGTGAAAGTATCTGACATAAAATAGAGAAATGTTTTTGTTTCACTTTTAACACGTAATACTGAAATAGTGGAGAAGATATGATATTGCTATGGGCTCGCTCTAGGCAAGAAGTTGAACATTTTTGGCCCATAAAACTACATGGACCCTAAGTAAGGCATGTGTAAAATTTGAATGAAATTGGTTGTGTAGTTCTCAAGTTTTAGGGAATCGTAGTGCAGAAGATACGATATTACTGTGGGCTCGCTCTAGGCAAAAAGTAAAACATTTTCCTGCCGATGACACTCCCCGGACCCTAAGTAAGGCATGTGTAAAATTTGAATGAAATTGGTTGTGCAGTTCTCAAGTTTTAGGGAAACAGACAGACAGACAATAAGACAGACACACATTCTCAGTTTTATATATAGAGAGATTCCGAAATTTGTTGTATTCGGAATTCACTTAGATATTCCTTTGCCTGTTTTGTTACTTAGTATGATGTTTTCTTGTTTTCATGTTTTGAGACAAGTTTTAACATCCAGTCCTCAGAGATTTTCAGGTAGTTGTCTAGGCCAATTGTAGCAATCTTCATTGTTATTGCCAGTTGTAAATGTCCACGGCCTCCCTCTTTTCTTGGCAGATAGAGTCGTTCTATATCTGCCTTAGGATGGTGCATTCTATGCATTGTCAACAGTTTTCTTATTTTTCTGTCAAGATTACATATTTCAGTAATTGACCAGTTAACGATATTAAAAATGTAAGTCACAACTGATATGGTTAAAGCATTGGCCGCTTCGATCCTGTTTCTCGCATTCAGCTTTGTCTTGAGTATTGCTCTTACTCCGCGATAACATTCTCTCCTGATCCTTTCCTTCATCACTGAGTGCCTTATTCCGTCCCCTTCAGTTACCCCTAGATACTTGTAGCTCTCCGTTGGGTCTAACTCTTTTATGACATTCTGCTGGTCGAGGTAAACGTTAGATGTTTCTGTCATTTTTCCTTTGATAAAGGTAGCTTTTGCACATTTATCAAGGCCAAATTGCATTCTGATGTCATCGCTGAATTGTTTAACAATCGTTAGTAAGCCCTTGAGTTGTTGGTCATTTTTTGCAAAGTGCTTTAAATCATTCATGCAAATAAGATGATTTATATTTTTATCCAACATTTTATATCCGTACTGTGCGTCATTGAGCAATTTTGAGGGGGATATTAAGGCTAAACAAAAGAGGAGTGGTGATAGTGAGTCGCCCTGGAAAATTCCACATGAAATTTTTACATCACCAGCATTTAGAGATTCATCGTCAATGTTCAAAGTTAGTGTGGTTCTCCGTGATCTCATACATACAGATAAAAAGTTTCGTAGAGCAGGCGCTATTTTATACATCTCCAGGCATTTCTTAATCCAGCTATGTGGTAGGCTACCAAAAGCATTTTTATAGTCCATCCAGGCTATTGATAAGTTTTTGTGTCGTTTGTGACAATCTTCTAAGATCATCTTATTGATGAGTAGCTGATCTTTACAACCGTAGGATCCACGTTTACATCCTTTCTGTTCATTGGGGATTATTATTATTATTATTATTATTATTATTATTATTATTATTATTATTATTATTATTATTATTATTATTATTATTGAGTGAGAGAGCAGTGCATGCCATCAAAGTGAAACTGGGGTAAAATATACGAAGCCCAGTATACCCATCATGGTTACCCGTCTGATAAGGTTACACCAGACATATGCATCACAAACAAATGTGCGCGACATGGGAATCTCATATCAAGATAAACAGCGCTTGACCTTGCAGGTGGAGCCCATTTAGAATTTTTTTTTTCTGGTAGAGTAGCCCATCCCACTCAAAATGTCCCTGAATAAGGATTGTTTAAGGATGTTGAACGAACCACTTTTTGCAAGACATGAATCTTGCATGAGAATTCCAGTTGCCTTAAGAAGTCTTGAAGTTTCAATGGGATTGATCCCAACGCTCCGATTACCACTGGTATCACTTTTACATTACCCTCTCGCATTCCCTTTCTTCTATCTTTCATTATAAATGTTGCCCTCCCAGTCAATATCCACGCAGGAACTGTACCTTTCTGGACACATTCATGGTAGTTCCTTGTAGGTAGGCATTGATCTTGGGCTGCTTTAATTATTATTATTATTATTATTATTATTATTATTATTATTATTATTATTATTATTATTATTATTTTAGACGTCGCACTGTATACAATATTGTGCGGTTGTTGATTGAAGATATTGTTTGTCAAGTGACAACAAGTACCTCAGACAGACATTACTTTACGCAATATGCGTGCAGTTCCAAGTAATGCCAACTTTTGCAATACATCTAGATTGTAGGGTATTTCTAATACAGTTCTATATTTAAAAGACGAGGAATTATGTTCGTTATTTATATTATTTACATTTGACGGGTATTTGTCCTCATCTTGTTTGTTTGCCCCACCAGGAAGATGTGCAAGTGCTGTTAGGTCATGTGAACTCAATAAAGCCATCCATAGAGTTCACAATGGAAAAAGAAAAAGAAAATCAGCTAGCATTTCTGGACGTATTCATAACACGCACCAGCTATGGATTCAGGACATCCGTATACCGCAAGCCGACCTTCACTGGACGATACCTTAACTTCAACTCCCAACATCTATACTGTGTAAAGGGAGGGATTGCTCAGTGCCTAAAACATCGAGCAATGAATATAAGTAGCGGTCATGATACCCACCACGAAGACAGGATCAAACTCAGTAACAATCTGTTAAGCAACAACTACTCCAAAAGCATACTCTCCACTCCAATTATAAAGAAAAGAGGGGATGGAACCGATAAACTGTCCAGTCTGTCTACCCTGTCTGAAAGGCCTCTCTGAAAAGATACAGAAGAGCTGTCAACAAAATCAACTTGTATCTCTTACAGCTGTTGCCCGGACAAGAACTGTCTTTCAAATCACTCGGCACTGTAATTGATCAGGACCAGGCAGTAGTTTTATCAGCTGAATTCCAGAACTCTCTACAGTCATCTGGGATGCTACCTCACCAATTAATACTTAAAAAGGGGCCCCCACTCATACTGTTCAGGAACCTGGAGCCACCTTGTCTGTGCAATGGTGCTAGACTGGTGGTGAAATCGATGCGACCCCATTTCCAAAGACAAAGAACTACCTGTTTTTTTTTCTTTTCAATACTTTTAACAGTGACAACATTGGATAAAACATGTTTTTGACATTAATAGTTTGTACCTCAGCTAATTACTCTTGAGAACTGTATAAATCTATGTTTCATGTTAGAGATCTAAAAGGCATTTTAAAATTTCATTATTTTCTTTAACCCGGGCAACTCCGGGTATTTTTACTAGTGTATATATATATATATATATATATATATATATATATATATATATATATATATATATATATATATATATATATATATATATATCTTATTATAAAAGACAGATTTTATCTGCCTCCCTTTGGGAGTTATACAAATCTACAATATAGGATTTCTTCAATTACAATTTACCTAGCAGTTTTAAGAGTACAATGCATCGCGTCATGCCAGGTCCAGTTTTTAAAATTTAAACTCCAATTAAGCAAAATTTACAGAAAACTCACATTCTGGTGTGTGTGTCAAATGCTTTTCTTAGTCTGGTTTACACCACACGCAAACGCACACACACAGTGGGCAACGAATAAAATGAAAGTAATTCACTTACTGTAGTGAGTGATTCTTTCACTCTGCCTCCCACTTCCTCTTTCAACACATACACACGCAAATATATAAATAAAATTGTAAGCTAACGTGCGTGTGTGTGTGTGTGCGCGCGTGTGTGTGTGTGTGTGACGGTGTGTGTGTGTGTGTGTGACGGTGTGTGTGTGTGTGTGTGCGTGTGCGTGAGTGTGTGACAGGAAAGTTTATTTAGCCGAATATAAGACCTATATCCAAGTAGCAGAAAGATAAGACAGTAAGGTGTGATTTGAGGGAGATTTGGCTGCTATTTCTACCATGTCTAGCTGCCATGTAGGGGTCTCCCTCATAGGCTCATACATACATATATACATAGATAAGACAGTAAGGTGTGATTTGGGGGAAATTTGGCTGCTATTTCTACCAGGTCTAGCTACCATGTAGAGGTCCCCCTCAATTCTTTTATTCTTCTGCTTTTTCCAGCCATTGCTCTGTGGCCATGCTGGGGCAATGCCTTGAAGAATTGTAGTTTAATGAATCAACTCCAGTTTTATTTTTGTAAGCATTGTACTTATTCTATCTGTTTCCTTTGTCAAACCACTAGGTGACAGGGATGTAAACAAACCAACATTCGTTGTCAAGCAGTGGTGGAGGACAATCACAAGCACAGACACGCACACACACACACACACACACATACATGCATACACATATACACACATACATACATACATACACATATACACACATACATACATACATACATATATATATATATATGTGTGTATATATATATTGCAGCGTGGAAGGTGTTTGTAATCCATTTAAGAAACACACAAAAACCGTTACATTCACTTCAACATTTAAATTTAATTTGCCAAAATATTTTCGTCGCTTTCAGACCGCGACCTGTTCACTGACAAAAATATCGTGCTAACAGGTCGCGGTCTGAAAGCGACGAAAATATTTTGACAAATTTAATTTAAATGTTGAAGTGAATCTAACGGTTTTTGTGTGTTTCTTAAATGGCTTATAAACACCTTCAATGCTGCAACTGTTTTCGTTCCAGCACACGATCTCAGATCAAGTCACTTGCTATGCAAGTACATCTCTGTAACTATATATATATTTATATATATATATATATATATATGTATATTGGTAAAAACAGTAAGATAACAAAAGAAAGAAAGAGACCTCAATATTATGTAAATAGAGGAAATCTTTATATATAAAAGTGAGGTTGTGTGTCTGTCTCCTACGATTTAGATTCCTAACTACTCCCACATTTTGCGGTGCAGTTTAACCAAAACCGGGTATCTTATAGTCGTGATACATATCGAGACCGTCTGGGTATTAGCGCGCGTCTACGATGAGTCTACGATTTTTAAAAAAATTTACCATCAATTTTTCCCATTTTTAATCCATTTTTGACATATATAAGGGAAGTAACTCTCTAAAATTTATTATTAAATCTCAGAACGTAAAAAGCTACAGTAACGCCCCTCCCCCTTTGTGGTTAGCCATATTGAGATGGCTATTATACTTTACATCTCTAAAAATGCTTATATAATTATTTCCCTTACAAACCCGAGCAACGCCGGGCGATACTGCTAGTATATATATATAAGAAGAGTGTTTATAATTATGAATAAATCACAATTAGAACGGAGAGGGTTGCCAAAAACCTTACATGTTTAGAAATAGCAGTCAAAAACCAATATAAAGCCACTATTATCACTTATATTTTATCTCCTCACTATAAATCTGTTTGCGAGTGATATGACATAAAGTCCATGATTCAAAAATTACAGATTAATTCTCTATCGCAATTTCGAAGTTAGGAACCTATCATACCATGTTATATACCTGTTTCTTTACTACCCACAAGGGGCTAAACACAGAGAGGACAAACAAGGACAGACAAACGGATTAAGTCGATTATATCGAACCCAGTGCGTAACTGGTACTTATTCAATTGACCCCAAAAGTATGAAAGGCAAAGTCGACCTCGGCGGAATTTGAACTCAGAACGTAGCGGCAGACGAAATACCTATTTCTTTACTACCCACAAGGGGCTAAACACAGAGGGGACAAACAAGGACAGACAAAGGTATTAAGTCGATTACATTGACCCCAGTGCGTAACTGGTACGTAATTTATCGACCCCGAAAGAATGAAAGGCAAAGTCGACCTCGGCAGAATTTGAACTCAGAACGTAACGGCAGACGAAATACCGCTAAGCATTTCGCCCGACGTGCTAACAATTCTGCCAGTTCGCCGCCGTATATACCATGTTATATACCATATCGTAAAATGGACGGTGCTGAGTTGTCAAACATTTAAACCAAATTTTCTCAAAGTTACTTGTCCGACCGTCTCATAGGCCCCCCCTTTGAGAAATACTGATTTAACCTAAATTTAAGACACCAGCAAAAGAAGAAATAAACAGAAAGTTAAGGCATCTTACTTTTTTGGTCTCTTTAATATACTGCATTTTGTGGCATTATTTCAAGCCAGCCAGCTTCTTTTGCGCAAACTGCACGTGCATTTTTCTCGCGTACACGTAGTATCGATCGCAACAGCTGATGTACTTGCGCGTACAAATGCACGTTCCCACGGCTTTATCGATTGCATTCTCACCCGGAACCGACTTTTGTAATTTTTTCAAGACTTATGTACGCCCTGATACCGTCGGTATCTACATATCAAATTTTAGCGAAATCGGATGGGGGATGCCTGAGATCATAGAAGACACAGACAGACAGACAGACAGAACGGATTTTATATAGTAGACGAGCAGAACGCTGAGTTGTCAAACATTTAAACCAAATTTTCTCAAAACAACTTGTCCGACCGTCCCATATGCCTCCCCTTTGAGAAACACTGATTTAACGTGAGAGACTAACGAGGGAGGCAAGCTTCCTTCCTCCATCTCGCTTGTCTCCCTTGTCAGTCGTTAGAAACGTGCTCTCACGTCGCTAAGAATTGTTTTGACTCTTATTTCTATTATTGCTGGTTCTCCCTAGCACTCTCCGTCACATTAGTGACGACTATACTTGTTACCTTTCGGTTGTAAATTGCGAGTAGCCACCTTCATAATTTATATGTGTGCGTGTGTGTGTATGTGTGTGTATGTGTGTGTGTGTTTGCGTATGTATTTAGGTATCTATATGCATTTGTATATTGACACATATAAGGATTTGGGTGTGTGGGTGTGTATCATTTATGTTTCAGCTATGGAACTTTTGTTCTTGGAGTAAAGAAATAGGAACTTTTGTTCTTGTTCTAAGTCTCCTTGGCATTTCTCTACCAGTTAAAACAGATCTATATTTTTTAATTTAATAAAATTGATAACGTAACATTACTCAAATATTACTGATATATAATAGCGCTGACTTAAAAAGTGGCCCCCCATGACATTTTCTCTCTCTCTCTCTTAGACACACACTATGTATGTACATATATTGTATTAGCAAAAATTATGTAAGCATACATGCGTTAATCTATCTATCTATCTATATGTGTGTGTGTGCGTGTGTGTTTATATATATGTACATATGTATATATTATGTAAGATATAAGTTAGATGTATGAGACCATCTAAGGTTAATTCTCTATTGCAATTTCAGGCACTCCTGGTAATTACCTCAGTATGTATGGTCCTTGTTATATGGTATACAGTAGTGGGTAATTTAAAGGTAAACCGTAGTTTAATGTTTACTAGCATTATGACCCGGCGTAAATGGTATGCGCACAGCTCCATCTGGACTAATTCACCTCTTCACTCAAATTTTTCATCTTTTAATTTCTCCCATTCATGCAAATCCACATATTCGAGTTCAAATCCTTGATACATTTTATACTAATTGCTATTTTATCTTTTAATTGTTATATTACGATTTAATTACCATTTTAATAAAATAAAATATATTTAATTACTACTTACTATATTTACTATATTTAATTCAAATGTTATTATTACCTCTAACTTTTATTGCAATTTTTATTTCTAAATTTCTTATGGAACGTCGAGTGGATCTTATGCGTACAATATATTTTTATATGATGTTTATATATTTATATATTACTATATATTTCTAAACGTCGGGCTTTATATCTGTTCTGTAGATATAAATGAATATATGAATATATGTATGTGTTTGATCTTTCTGTGGATTTTGTAGTGCTCTTGTAGTTGCTGCTCGCATTGCCCCCCCCCCCCTCGGATTAAAAAGTGTATACAGCTCATTTGAGCACTACTATTCCAGTCTGTTATATATTTGAGCGTTGTTGTCACTAACGATCTCAAGATATAACTTTATATTTTGTAATATATATATATACACACATCCATATACATACAATAGAGAGATGTTTTTGTTTCACTTTTAACACGTAATACTGAAATAGTGGAGAAGATATGATATTGCTGTGGGTTCGCTCTAGGCAAGAAGTTAAACATTTTTTTGCCCATGACACTACGTGGACCCTAAGTAAGGCATGTGTAAAATTTGAATGAAATTGGTTGTGTAGTCCTCAAGTTTTAGTGAAACAGACAGACAGCCAGACAGACACACACACACACATTCTCAGTTTTATATATAGAGAGATAAGGACTATAAAATAGTGGAGAAATAAATGACAATGAGACGTGGATCTTTGGTGTTACAAAGCCATTATTTAATTAATTACGATGATAGTATGTTAGAGTGAGTTTACAGTTGTTTTCGTATATCAGGCTGGGGTAAATATGTATTTACCTCGTTGCAATTGATATACATCATCAGAACGAAAGAAGCAAAGATAAACAAAAGGACTATAGGGGGAAAGAAAATGTAAGGAGAAAAACAGGAAGAAGAAAATGTTCAGTAATTTGATAGTCTTACATTTTAGTTAGGTTCAAAGTTCAGTGAATCCGTTGTATGATAGATGAGAAGAAAGTTAGTTGAAGCTAAGGTCTCGTAATTAGTTATTAACATAGCTAACACGTATCCGTAGGTTCGGCTAGTTGACCACCAGTGAAATCCGAGGGAGTTATCACTATTGGGGATATCCGGTTTAGTTCTGTAGAACTATGTGTCACTAATTTATAGGTAGTAAGTTAGTTCGTATATTTTCAATGGAAGCCATAATATAAGAGTAAAGTTTATATCTAGAATCGATACAACGGATTCACTGAAATTTGAACCTAAAATATAAGACTATCGAATTATTGAACATTTTTTCTTTTTCCTGTTTTTTCCTTTCGCTTTCTTTCTCTCTATTCTCTTTTGTTTATCTTTGCCTCTTTCTTTCTAATGATGTCTATAAATTGCAATGAGGTAAATACATATTTACCCCAGCCTGTTATATAGAAACAGCTATAAACTTACTCTGTCATACTCTCATCTTAATTAAATAATGGCTTTATAACACCAGAGATCCACTTCTCATTGTTATTTATTTCTCCATTTCCTTATCATCTATATCTGGGAGGGGCCATGGGAACGAGAATGAACCCCAACTATGCGAACCTGTTCGTTGGCTACGTTGAGGGCCAAATATTCTCAAGATTCGCTGGTCCCACTCCTGAACTATACGGCCGTTATATTGACGACTGCATCCGTGCGATCTCACACTCCCGGGAACATTTAGACTCCTTCCTCTCTTTTTTCAAATCTTTCCATCTTGCCCTCCACGTCTCCTGCACTATCTTTGACACTTCTGTCTCCTTTCTTGACATTTCGGTCAACATTCTTCACTCCACTCTTACCACCTCCATCCACTACAAATACACAGACTCACACTCATACCCCAACTTCTTTTCCTCCCACCCTAAACACACCAAGCTCTCCATCCCCTATTCCCAATTCCTCCGTCTACGCAGGCTCTGCAGTGACAACCATAACTTTGATACTCAGTCGCGACTCATGGCTCACCATTTCATCCTACATAGATATCCCCTCACCACTATCCACACCGCCCTTGCCAGAGCACGTTCCGTGGACCATGCATCTGCTCCCCGCCGAACCCTCCCTGCAGCCTCCTTCAAATGAGCCACAACCTACGAGATCTCTTGGTCCACAGCTTCTCCCCTAACCCGGCTCGTCCCCCTGCTCCCGCCCACGCTGCTGCACTTGCCCTTACCTCTCCAACATCACCCTCCTCACCGGCACCCATTATCGACCCTATCATATCACCGACTTCTTCACCTACACTTCTAGCAACGTCACCTATTGCATCTCCTGCTCCCTCTGCCCTTCTCTAAACATCGGGCAAACGGGACGCCGCTTGGCTGACCGGTTCACAGAACATCTCCGAGACATCCGACTCGGCAACGATACTCCGGTCTCGCGCCATTTCTGCTCTAGGGGCCACTCTTTGCAACACCTGTCTGTATTCGAATTGTCCTTGCACAGGGGCCATATGGACTCCCGTCTTCGCTGTGAACAGGGATTAATCTTCTCTCTTCGCTCATTTATGTAACATGGGCTCAAATCTCCTCCCGTCTCCTGTCTTTCTCTCACACCTACTTCCTCCCACCCATCTCTCCTCCTTTGCTCCGACTCCTACTTCTTCTCTTCACTCCTACCCTCCTTCTCTCTTCTCTTCACTTCTACCCACCTTCTCCCTTCCTCCTCTCCCTGTATCGTCACTCCTCCTTCGGAGCTCCACCCCTACACAATCCAACTCCACCTTCCCTATCCATCCCATCCCACCACCACCCCATCCCTTACACCCACTCCCACATACCCACTTCTACTCCCTTGCTTCCTTACTCTCGCCACCCTCACTCCCAATACCACCACACCGCACACCACTACACCATACACCACCACACCACAACACATTACATCACACCATCACGCACACACTAGCACTGACCACTTCCCAGCACTCACACCATTATCCACACGCACATGCACACACGCAAACGTCAATGTCACCAGCCCTCTTCCACACGCACATACATGGTCTCTTATACATACGCACGCGCACCTTCATTTTGGAATCACCACTACTTTATTATCTCCCCTTCTCCCTAGCTCTCCTGTGTGACCCCTCTGTCCGGCATTCGCCATGATAGATCGCTAGCCACTACACATTCTTTATTTTCCCTCCTTGTTTCTTTCTGTGTTCTTTTCTGTGGAAGAGCGTAGGCTCGAAACGTTAAAGACTTTTTCACTTCCCGAGTGTTAAACTAATACATCTATTTGTTGTCTATAGTACCCGTCTTCGTCTTTTGTTTTTTGTGAATTCTCCTTATATATATATATATATATATATATATATATATATATATATATATATATAAAGGAAATGAAGAAAATACTGCCAAAATAATTTAAGTAAGGGAGAGTGTATTTAATTAGGTGAAAGTTCTTTTTTTAAAACAAAAAAGAGAAAAATTGGGTTAGAATACAATGTCCATTCTTTTGTGAATGATTTCAGTGTATAAGAAAAAAAGTAAGAGTATTTTACAGTGTTCTGTTTCAGAATAAGATATTTAGTAAAAGCGTGTAATATACAGTTTTTTTGTGGAAAAGTTCAATGTCAGATTTCAGTGTAGAATAAAAAAAGTAAGAGTTTACCGGTTGCGCATTTGTTATGCTTATCAAAAGATATTTTGAGTGAGATAGAGTTCCTTTCTGATTGATTTTTTCTCTTATCTGACTTTATGTTGGGTTTGCTGTCTCTTATATGTGAAAAAAAGGCTCCAGAGTTGTTTAAGATTTGCTTGGTTTCGCGCCTAAAATTTCTCGTGGACAATGATCAATACAATTTTGATTGGTCATTATAAAGGGGTCACGTGAATGCTTGAATGGAAGTTGGTGTTGGGGTAAGAAAATAGGCTCTAGAGATGTTAAAATTTGGCTGGTATCGCGCCTAAAATTTCTTATTGGTCATAATAAAGAGGTCACGTGAATGTGGTCATAATAGAGAGGTCACGTGAATGTTTAGAATGAATGTTGGTGTAGGTGGTGTATGGAGTTTTCGAAAATAGCGTTGTTGAAAAGTCTTATTGTTCAGGCTGGTCAGTAGACGTCATGTGGATATTTTGAATAGCTTTTTAGCGCGTAGTTAAGGAGTGTATTTTCCGCTTGACTGAATTTGAGCTGGAAAAGTAAGTTCGTTTAGGACAGGAAGAGCTATATGTATGTATAACAGCCTTACATAAAATTATATGAAGGAATACGAATATAAATAAATAATTTCGGTGAAATATTTCTTTAGTAATCACGGATATATTAACTTGGTGGCGACACAATGACTTATGATGTAAAAATAAAAGACAAAGGAAGAATTCTTGAGAGATATCTATTGAACTACCTACAGAGGACATAGAATGGCTTCTGGCTTATCAAATAAAATTTGCTGTCAAAATTCTTGCTTGCTTATCACTCTTACGTCTCAATAATTCCACACCTATTAAAATATGGACATTAGAAAAACAAAACGATCAAAGTATTTTCTTATATATCCAGATACTAAAAGACCAAAATTACGTTATTTTCTTTCTTAAAATGATCTTTCGTTTTAAGATATTTCTTATTGATTGCCTAGATTTAGATGACGTTTTCCTCCTTAACTTTCTCCAATGTTCCTTTTGGTTCTGTTAGACTTAAGTGAGTCTGTGTTCTTCCGTTTGGCTCCGGTGAATGGAGAAATGGGGGGATATCCCTCATATCTCTGAAACAGCTGTAAGACTACGTTTCTCTTTATAAATGTCCCAGAAATTTCACACTGCCTTGGCTTTGTTGTCTCATTTTATTTGATATGTATACGTGCGTGTGCGCGTGTGTGTGTGTATGAATGGCCATGGGATTGCACCTATGGATATAAATGTGTGTGTGTGTGTGTGTGTGTGTGTGTAGATATGTATTTATACATATGTATATAAAAACAGACATTTGTCTATAGATGCGTGCACCTTTTTCTCGGCATGAAACACCCATTTAACTTGCCCTCATTTCTATCTCGTCTACAACACCACTACTTTTTCCCCATTGCGATATAGATATGCATAAACAACGTGACTCTAAAGAAGAAAATAAATGAAAACAACAAACAAAGAGAAAAGATGAGATCACGAGACCCATTGATAAAGAGACGCCTAATCTTCTTCTGGATAACCTGAAATTTGAAACCCTATTACGTGAGACGATAACTCTCGAGTTAGTGGATGGTGACAGATTGACCAGCATACATAAGAAGAGAAACATAGGGAGAGACAGAAAGAGAGAGAGAGCAAGAGTGAGAGAAAGGGAGAGAGAGGAAGAGAGAAAGAGAGGAAAAGAGAGAGAGGAAGGGAGAGAGAGGAAGAGGGAGAGAGAGAGAGAGAGAGAGGCAGAGAGACAGAGACTAGGAGGTAGTGGGAAGGGAATCGGATTGATCGGGTGTGGTTGTAAATAAACATTGGTCAAATTTTTCTATCAGACTCATACAGGAGGCCAAGCCTGACCCACCGAGACCACTCAGAGCCAAAGAAATTCAAGTATGTATGTATGTATGTATGTATGTATGTATGTATGTATGTATGTACGTACGTTTCGAGTATAGCGCTTCGTCGGAAAAAAGTAAGTTCAAAGAAAAAGACGGAAAAATAAGGAAAAAGTGCTAACAATCCACGTGTATGTATGTGGGGGATGCCTGTAATATTTATATCTTCTGTTTATATATGTTCATGTAATTTGTATTTTTTTTTTGTTTTTGTTTGTTCTGAACATATATAAACAAAAGATACAAATATTACAGGCATCCCCCGACATACACACATTAAATAAACATAGACGCACATAGAGATATAAGCATGCGCAAATGAAGACATACAATAGAAATACAAAATGTCTGACGGTTAGTAAGGAGAGACACAAATAAAAAAGAAGAAAACAAAGGACCACTGATGCGGTCACAGGAGTGTGACGAAAGAACTCTGGCCGAAATAAGATTAAGATTAATGTAAAAAAATAAATAACACTGAAGCAAAATAACACCAAATATATAGTGCGTGTGTTTTATTGGCTAAACTGGCAATATGACCATTCCGAAATATAACAATATATATATATATATATATATGGGTGGGTGTGATATTGTATAGAAGAATATATTAATAAAAGGAATTCCAACCTTGTCTGATTTTCACGTTTTACAATCTTATAATGATATATTATAAGATAATATATTATAATAGAATAAAATAAAATAAAATAATAGAATGTTAAATGTTCATTTTGATTGAACTAGTACTTTCATGCATTAAATTCTGCAATCTTCAGGTTCATGTAGTAGTGGTGACAGTCATGCTTTACAATTTTTGACTATATATATATATATATATATATATATATATATATATATATATATACACGTATGTACGTTAATATATACATGTATTATGGATGTATAGTATATATATTTGTGTATGTGACCAAGCGCGTGAGAGTATGTGGATGTGTGGATGTGTATATATAGATAGGCGAGCTGGCAGAATCGTTAGCATGCCGAGCGCAATGCGTAGCCGTATATATAATGAGAATTACAAAAAAAAGAAAAACAACAAAAGACGAAGACAGGTGTGTAAACAACAAACAGATGTATAATTTTAACGCTCGGGAAGTGAGAGAGACTTTTACGTTTCGAGCCTACGCTCTTCGACAGAAAGGAACACACAAATAAACAGGGAGAGAAAACAGAAAATAGAAAAAGGTTTAGAGGCTAGCGATCTACCATCACGAATATATATATATATATATAGTCAATTCAAATAAACAATCAATGAAGAAAAAAAATCAATTAAAACAACGAATAAAATTAGCGGCCAACAAGATGTGCACAAGAAATGTATTAATTATTTATAATTAATTTAATTCAATTTATAATTAATGAACTTATATCTAAGTTAATAGTAGCTTCTGTTTACTTTTTGTGTATGTATATATACGTCTTTGGATGGGCAGACATATATTTTTAATTTATGATTTAGTGGATGTGGGTTGAGGTGTCAAGGTGTGTGAAAATGTGTATGCGTGCGTATGTATGTTTTTGTACGTATAGGTATGTTCGTGGGTGGATGTACGGATGTATGTTTTTCTTATACATATGAGTACGCAGGTGAGTATTTGGATATGTATATATGTATATGCAAATATTTATTCATGGGTGGATATAAGTATAGGTTTTATTTGCACGTATGAGTGCGCAGACATATATTTTAATATGTATAAATGTGTGTGCGAATGTTCCCTGATACAGTATATGAGATTGTATTAATATCTATGAGTATATGCGGATGTGCGTGTGAGTGTGTATGTTAGTGTATAGACACTGCGGCCTGTACTGATTTGTCAATAAGCCATGCGATGACAGACATGCACTCTGCAATCTAGTGAATGTGTAGCGATGTGTCGGGGTTTATTCATGTGTGTGTGCATGTGTGTGTGGGTCTTTATGTGGACGTGTGGGTTTAGGGTTGGATGTGGATGTGTATGTTTTTCTTATGCGGTGTGGGGGCGGCTCTCAACGGACCAACCATGAGGAAGACAATAATAATTTAAACAATATCTCTTTAAATATGTAAAATATATGTAAAAAATATATAAGAAATATAAGTAAAAAGTGTAGAGAGATAAAAAGCTTCTACGTGGACACAATATAGAAAGCAAGTCCTATCTGTAATTTCGGGGGAAATAAAAGTCAAAGAACTTTTTAGCCACAAAAGCAGGTTTTTTTTTAATTTACTGACAGGGGAGAGAACTTCTCCCCGCAAGTGAGTGGCCAATTTCGCATGAACTTTAATGCTCATCAGTAATGCGTACTCCATTGCGTTGTCTGAAATCAACGACTTTACTACTGAGCCAAGACGAAATACAAGGAAGCTGGTACTCGCACAAAAGATAGTTGACCCACATGACAAAAGTTTGGCAACAACCAACAACCATAAAAAAGATAGGAACGGGAAGAAAAAAAGAAGGAACAAATTGGAAATTATCACCGGAATCTCATAAACACACTGACGATATATTTTCAACTGATATAAGAACTGTGCCAATGAACAGGTATCAGAAGTGCGAGGAAAATTTTGACGCTGCACTAAGTTGTTGTAAGATATAACCGAAAATAAATATTACAGGTTTCCGGCGTGTTCTTAAATGACTATTCAACTATTCAACAATGTAAACTATTCAACAATGTAAATTTATATATACGTATATACATACATACAGACAGACACACACACGCACACGCACACATGCACATACACATACACACACACACACACATATATATATATATACATACATATACTTATATATATATAACCTACCTTATTTTGTTCCATTCTAAACAAAACTGTTCGACGAACGGGAAAGTGAAACTCTGAGTAACAGTTTTTCTAATATCGTTGCTGTTTTTTATAAAGTATATATATATATATATATATATATATATATATATAATAATAATAATAATAATAATAAAAATAATAATAAAAATAAGAATAATAATAAAAATAATAATAATAATAATAATATTAATAAAATTAATAACATTAATAATTCTTTAAATGTTGTACAAAGATATAAATTTGATAATAATAATTTTAATATGATAAAGAAATATAAATACAATAATAATAATGACAGTTATAATAATAAGAAGGTAAATAAGAATAAAATTTGGTTAATAGTTCCTTATGGTGATCAAGTTAAAACGAATATTATTAAAGAGATTTTAGATATTATCGAACTTTTTATTCGAGATAATCGTAAATATAAAAACATTTTCTCTAGTAATAATTTTGGAGTAGGTTATTCCACCACTAATAATGTAGGTAACATTATTTCTTCATTTAACAAATTTAAACTGAATAAATTTTATAAAAATAAATTATTTAATAATACTAATAATAAAGATAAGACATATATTAACTGTACTTGTAGAGATAAATCTAAATGTAAATTAAATAATAAATGCGATATTAATGATGTAGTGTATAAATGTATAGTTACATTACATGATAATAATTTTAAGAATAATAATTACCCAAAAGCGATTTATATAGGGTCTACTTCCTCTAAAATAAAATTAAGAATCGCACAACATCTGAATTCTTTTAAAAATAAAAAACTTAATCAACTCCACTGGACTTAGCAAGTACATTTGGAGACTTAAATCACAAAATATTAATTATAATTTATCCTGGGAAATAATTTGTAAAACTAAATCATATACTATAGGAGCGAACTTTTGTTATTTATGCTCTAATGAGTTTAAGGAAATTTTATTTTATAAGTATGATAATTTACTGAATACAGGTGAAGAGCGCAAAATAAAATGCAGACACAAGTTACTTGACTTATATAATAAGTTTCCTGATAAATAATAATTATTTAATAACATTAAATAGCTCCCTATTATGGGTTTTATTCTAGTATTATAAATTTTAAGTGTTTAGAGTACTTTTTATAATAATTTATTTTAGTTATGTAGTTTAGGTTTTAATTATAGTTAGATTATAGATGGTTTTTCGTTGTCTTAATTAATTTCTTATTAATGTATATTAAATATATAACTGGTTATTGAATATTGAGTATGGTCTTGAAACCACCTGATGAATGTCCATAGAAGTGACAAGAAACGATCGTAGTGGATATCTTAATTATATTTAATTTATATAAAATTTTTTATGTATTGGATTAAGTCTTTCTTTGTTTGATTTGCATAATAGTGGTTTTATCTCTAATTAATATTATATATATATATATATATATATATATATATATATATATATATATATATATATATATATATATATATATATATATATACATATATACATATATACATAAATACTTTATTTAAAGCAGCAGAAAATTCAACAAAACCTGTTACTCTGAATTTCCCGTTGCCGTTCGTCGGACAGTTTTTGCTAGAATGGAAGGGATATGTGAATTCTATCCAGACTATTACAAACGCTACACCTTTAAAAAAATGGACTTGTTTGATTGGCCCTTTAGAAATAACGGCCAAATTTCGAGCGATAAACAAAGATGAGTTCAAATATAAAAAATATTAAAAAAAAATAAAAAATATAAAAAATATAAAAATATATAAAAAATATTTTAAAATGTTGAATTTTCTGCTGCTTTAAATAAAGCATATTACTCTACCACTGGTATTTGAGTACTCTTTTTTCCACCTTGTTTCACATTTATGTGTTTACTCCGGTATACATATATATACATATGTACATACATACATATACATATATATACATACATACATATATATATATATATATATATATATATATATATATATATATATATATATATATGTATATATATATGTATATGTATGTATGTATATATGTATGTATAATAAAAATGAAAAATACACATTAAGTACAGACATCACCAACGAGCGAAAAACACACAACGAGAAACAAGGACGGGATGAAATACCAAAAGAAGTTTAACACATCCTCAGTTTCCAACTGTTTATTACTACCTGTTTCGTGCTTTTAACGACAAGACAAGAAAACTTCATAAGACAGCAGCATCCAGATATTTTAAAAATATAAAATTGGTGGAGAGTTAGGCCTTCAAACGAATAAATGAACCCAGAGTAGACATACGGAAACGATCGACGAAGACAGACGTTAAGGGCTGTTAGACCAAGACGAATTGTAATAGGTAACGCCTGGGAGAAATTTCAAAAGGATGTAGCATAAATAGAAGGGAAAAAAGACATCGAAAGGCGAGAGAAATGATGTCCGGCTAGCTTCACGTCCCATCCAGAAAAGACAGAGAGAGGCGAGAAAATGGCCTAAAGTCACGTGTGAGCAACAGGCAGAGGGGAAGTGGACAACAGATAAGATGAAAGAAAGAAATAAAGAGAGTGAGGAGAAGAGAGAAGAAAAGAAAAATAGAGTGTGAAAGAAAGACAGACGGAGAACAGTAAGGAAGGAATGGGATAAAAAGAAATATAGGGAATATAGAGGGATAAGTATAGAGAGAAAAAATCGGCAAAGAAGAGAGTCACAGAAATTATATTTATAATACATTAAAAGTCAGCTTGAATCTTGCTTGAATCTTGCCCATATCCCAGAAACAGCTGTAAGACATTAATTACTTCTACTTCCACTTTTTTATTCACCTTACTCTAATTAGATATTCTAAATGACCTGAGATACTTGTCCTGCCTTGGTTTTGTTGTCCTTTTTCTCTAATATATACTCGCTAACTCGGAAGCATACTACGGATCGCTAGCTCCAGTCTCAGCTGTGAACTTGGAACCTAATGGATAACCAATTATAGTACTTACGCAGCATACCCATTGGTTTAGATCATCAGTGAACTAAACCTCCCTATTCTATATATATATATATATATATATATATATATATATATATATATATATATATATATATATATATATAAGTTAAATTAGAGATGAAACCACTATTAGGCAAATCAAACAGTGAAAAACATAAACCAAAGCATAGAAATAAAATTAATAAAATGTACAAAATATATAAAATATTAAATTTAAAATTTAAATTATCAAAATTTAAAGTTAAAAATTTAGAATTATTAATTTATATTTATATTTATAAATTTATATATATATATTTTCTTATTTTTATTTTTACTTTTATTTATTATTTATTTATCTATTTATTTTTAGATTAAATCTATATAACTATCCAAAAGTATTAAAAAGTTTAATATAAATAAAAGGTAAAACCACTACGATCGTTTCATGCCCATAACCTAATTCGAAAAACAATAATTTAAATTCAATTAATAATTCCAATTATGGTTATAGTCAATCTTCGGGTTAATGGTAATAGTTAAATAAATAATCAAATATATTTAAACAATATTTTTTAAGAAATAAATAAAATGATAATTCTTCTTATAAAAACTCTATTATCAAACTAGAAACTTTAACGATTATGATTATGTCATACAATCGATTATAATGTTAAATATTAATTTTTAACGTAAGAATAGATAGAAAATGTATTTATCTATTCAGATATAATATGGCTTTATTATAAGACATTATAAACTCACAGATAATCTAATCTCAGTTATAGTCAATATCTAATTACCTAAATATTTAACAAAAAAATCACTATTTATATTATTATTAAATTTAATTTCAAATCAAATAACTATATAATATTTGAATAATAACTAAATTATAAATGAATATATATAAATGTATATAAATATAAGAATTAAGATCTAAAATTATCTCTACCAATAAATATATATGCACGTATAATAAAAACCTAATAAATTAATTATTCATTATTACTCATGAAATATATTAAAAATTAAAATATTAAAGATGAAAAAGCAAATTGTAAACAAACAAATAAACTATCTTAAAAGAATGCTATAACTAATTAACGATCCATATATCTCGTTGGCTAATTAATAACTTACAAAAATCGTATAGTTAAGAACTAAAATGAAATAATGAAATACATATCTTCAACAACTAAATACTTATACAATGAGATTATCAATCCGTAGTTATATAGTATCCAATAAATACTACGAATATATTTATCAATGAAAAATACTACTACAAATTATCAATTGAAAATAGCAATATATAAATTATAATAGGACGAAGTCAACTATTAGAGATATCTATGAGTATACAAAATAGCTTAAAAAAACATAAACTCACAAATATCCTTAACTCAGTTATAGTCCAAAAATTTAATTACCAAAATAATTAACTAAATAATCATTATTCATATATTAGATTTAAGTACACATCTAACAATAAAATATTTAAAATAATAACTAAATAACTATCAACAAATATAGTTATTAAAGACTAAAATTTATGCTATCATTAAAAGTATATTAAAAAAAGTATATTTAAAAAACCCATATTATTATTATTGATCTATATATCTCTTTGGCTAAGTAAAGTCGTACAAATAAACGTAGAGTTAAAATCTAATAATTAAATACATTACTTAGATAACTAAATCATTACATAACAATCAGTATTTATATAGAATACAAAATTATACAATAAGACTTATTAAAATATTAAAATTTTAAAATTTTAAAATCTTAAATATACTTAGCTTTGCAAGGTTTTGTGATGAAAAATTATTGTTTTATTTATTTCTTTAAAAAATATTGTTTAAATATATTTGATTATTTATTTAACTATTATCATTAACCTGAAGATTGACTATAACCATAATTCAAATTATTAATTGAATTTAAATTATTGTTATTCGAATTAGGTTATGGTCATGAAACGATCGTAGTGGTTTTACTTTTTATCTCGTATTAAACTTTTTAATACTTTTGGATGGTTATATATATTTAATTAAAAATAAATAAATAAATAAATAAATAAATTAGTAAATAAATAAATAAAAAATAAAAATAATAATCAAAATAAATAAATATATATATATATATATATATATATATATATATATATATATATATATATATATATATATATATATATATAAAATTTATAAATATAAATTAATAATTTTTAATTTTTAACTTTAAATTTAAATTTTGAATTTTATATTTTATCTATTTTGTATATTTTATTAATTAATTTTATTTCTATATTTTGGTTTATGTTTTTCACTGTTTGATTTGCCTAATAGTGGTTTTATCTCTAATTTAATTTATATTTATACTGTAAAATTAGATTTAAACCTAAATCTAATTTTTCCCTGTAAGTTTGGATTTACTCTCTAATATTATTATTATTATTATTATTATTATTATTATATATATATATATATATATATATGTGTGTGTGTGTGTGTGTGTGCGTGTGTATGTGTGTGTGTGTGTATGTATATATGTATATATGTATGTATGTATCATACGTATGTATACAAGAACATGTATAAATGTATGTGTAAGATGTATGCATGTGTCTGAGAGAAACTATGCAGGACATAAAATTCTTTGCATATGTCTTTCTAAGAGTACTTGAGGGTGTATAAAATAGGTGTAGAGGTGTACCAAGGTAAATTGCGATGGTTGTAAGATAAGACATTTTATATAAACAAGAACATCTGCAACACTAGCACAGTAACTGTATATAAAGATATGCGCGTGTATGTACGTATATGTATATATTATGTGTATACGTTTGTTATGTATCCATGAACCATGAATGTATTTATGTAGGTACTTATGTAGGTATATATATATATATATATATATATATATATATATATATATACATACATATTTATCTACACAAACACACACACACGCATATATTCTTACGTGTGTTACACATACAATCTGCATACACGTATCTGCACATATTTCTAGTTATGGGAGTGTGTATCGTATTGATAGTATGTAAGAGGCACAGCATGATGTGTGGTGCAGTATATATATATATATAAGCATACTAGTGCATACACACACGTGCTTAAGTAGGATATTTACTATATTTTGTTCAGGAATTTTTCGCCTGGCGCTTGAGAATGCTTGTCCCTATACTGAAGGGAAGAAGTTCAATATTCTTTATACATAGAAAAGTAGGTTCATGTATACACACTACACTCACACTCACACACATATACAAAAACACATGTACACATAGTATATGTATTTATTTATGCATATGTGTATATATGTCTATATATGTTTATTTCTTTGGGATATTTATTTCCTTTGCAGTCCAGTCACTAACAAAATGACAAAGCTCTTTTGTTGAAATCAAGACAGCTGTTGGAGTTTATGGATCTGTGAATTACTGTTATTGTGTGTGTATGTGTGTGTGCGTTTGTGTGTGTGCGTTTGTGTGTGTATTCATATGTGTACATGTGTGTGTCGATAAACTTTTATTTATGCATTGTTAGTGTATGTCACCTGTCACTTTAATATGCTAGTTTGTAGGTTTCAATGTTTTTGAACAGTGATTGTATGTGTATTACGTATGTATACGCGTTTGTGTGCAATGTATTCGACCCAGGAATCTCTTTTAACGAATAACCGAAATGCTTTGCAAATTTTCGCTGTGCCTCCAATTGAAAGTGCTAAAGCGTATTGAAACAATTTGCATGTTTTGGTTTTGAAGAACCTTAATATTTCCAGATTTATATGCAAATCTCTTGTTACGTAAAGCAGTGCACTAATGATAACAGGTACAAATAAAGACCTCTAGCCTGGATATAAATGATGCAAGTTTTTGATCACTTCTCCATGGATGTTGATTTTCTCAACTGTTCCTAGTTCACTGGGAAGCTGTTCTCTACAACTGGGCATGGCTTTTGCTCCGTGTCCCATACAGTAACGTCTGCTCTCTTGTACTTATGCCGGTTTGCTATTTTTATTCGAATGTTTCAACGGTATTTTTGTAAGGAATGGATACATTCTGATTCTGGTGTACCTTTGGTATTACCATCGGGATATCCGTTTCTGCAAACAGCATTGTGAATCATTTTAGCAGGAGCCATGTCTCAAGAGCAGGTAGCTTCACTCGGACATTTTTGGATAACCGCTGCTAATGATGTGGGTAGTATCTTCCCTAGTGAAAAACGGTCCAGTCGACACTTTTAGTCGCAACGTGGAAGTCTAAAGGCATTCTAATCTCCCTTCTTGACCAGGTATTAATAGCTGTTCCAAGATAACAAAAACGTAATCTTCCAGATGAAATGTGACGTATGTATGACAGGATTCCTAATAATGCTAATAGTATTCTCTAATTTGCGGGACATGTACTCACATATAACTTTCCGATGAATATACACCTGATGTACTCATTTCTCTCTTTGCTGTTCAGCAAATTTTATATAAGTGACATGACACGACGCTCGAATGCTCGAATGATGATCTTATATTTCTACCTCCCTCCATTCAATATAAATCCTTACAGTGTCACTGTTGACCTAGAAATTAACAGTCATTGTTAGTATCTTTCAAGACCTGATGTCCAAGTTTCAAATTTCTTCCAGTGTCGAGTATGATATTCCAAATGTTGGTACTAGCACTGACACTGCTAAAGCATTTTGGGATTTAGTTTAAGTGAATGCAGACATCTCTGACTTCCATATCTTCCAAAGTCTGCTGAAGTATACTTTTCTCACTCTATATTTACTCACCGCACCAACTTATACAATATTTCTCGACGACTCCAAGTTATTTGTAACATTCATCACAGGTAGTTGGGGTGTTATACAGGCCATTGGTATCCATATTCCTTGTCTGGTCAACAATCTTCCCTCGAACCTTATCCTGACTAAATTCTATTTCTATGTCTCATGAGTATGTTGTGATTAATTGTAGCTGTCTCTTAACATCTTGGATATTACTCTAGAACTGGTTAAGGCGATGAACAAAAGGGGAGAAGAGAGAATTAATCATTGTTTCATTTGCAGGCCCTACCATGTAGCCATTGTATTTTGTTAACAGGGTTGACAAGGAGTTCACTACTAGGATGAAAAGAATTACAAATAAGTTTTCACCTTGAAACACTCTTGTCGACGCTTTAATTCTCTCAGTGATTACAGAGGCAGCTTCAGTTCGTAATGATAATTCAGTAGACCATGTTTTTGTCAGCCACCTGGCGGCTATCTGAACCTTAGATATTATTATCCATGAGTGAGGAACAGTCAAATACAATTGGTAGACTCCAGTGCCGATGCTTCGCTTCATTAAGTCAGTTTTGTTGATGAGGTGCTGTTCGGCACCGCTTAATCTCCTTTCTTTCCTCCACATTGTATATTTGGTCGGGACCCTGAAAGAATTCATTCAAGCAACCGGTCTGTGTACAGCTTAACATAACAATTTATGGGGTAGCAGTTTTTGGTCACATGTATCTGCAGGGTTTTCGCTCCTTGTGGCTTCCCTATAGCTAACGCCTAGTTTGACCGTTCACTGTTCTTTAGAACGAGTTAACAAGGGCTTCTCTGTGGAAGGTGACATTCTCGGACCAATAACCTATTATCACGTCTCTCCCAGGTAATTTTCCGTTCGATAGATTTGCAACAACAGTCAGAAGAGTCTCACTTTTGATATCGTAAGTTTTAGGAGAGCTTATGCAGTGTTCCTTTTGTAGCTTATTGAATCACATTATCTCATGGTTTTGATGTTTGCTTATGCACCAAAATGACTCCAGAACGTTCTATCTGGGATCGGACATATGTTGCCTTGCCATAATAAAACTCAGGGTTGCGGATGTTGTGGCGGAAGACTGCTCCGGCATCTCGTCAGTTATTAAGACAAACAAAAATGCAATGAGAATGACCGTTAAATAAAGGGAAATTACCCGAATAGGGAGAAAGTAAAAATATTTGAAGAAGGTAAACCCACGCTCATAGAATTTATGAGCGTGTTTGTCTTAATATCGGTCATCGTTATAGTGTTTTCCCTTTATTTAACGGTCATTTTCATAGCATTTTTGTTTGTCTTAATAACTGACGAGATGCCGGAGCAGACTTCCGCCCCGACATCTGAAACTCTGAGTTTTATTATGGCAACCGACTAATTGTCACGTATTATATATCTCCATCCTGTAATGAATTTCAGACACATATTATATATCTCCATCCTGTAATGAATTCCACAGCTTTATGCGCCATGTTAGGTTGTGTGCGCTTTTCCGCGTCACTCCACCCGCATCAAACGAGGAGGACTGCTTCACTGACTTGAGCCGCCGACCATCCCAGTGGACGCCTGCTCCTGTCCAGTTCCAAGTAGTTGATCTTTTCGCGGACGCCTGCCAGCGCGCTGTGAACCAGTTCAACTTCTCCAGGCGTCCCTGTCGTCTCAACATCTCCCCAGCCGAAATCTTGGCTCTTCGCTCCCTCCGACGCCGCACTGACATCGTTATAAAACCGGCCGACAAGGGTGGAGCCGTGGTAGTATGGCGCGTGGACCTCTATAAGGCCGAAGCTCTCCGCCAACTTCACGACACCTCCTTCTACTGGCCACTGCCCTCTGACCTCACGCCCAGCTACCAACAGATGGCATCCTCCACCAAACATGACCTCATCTCATCATCCCGTCTCCCCCACACCGCCTCCAACCTCATTGTCCGAGCCCCCCGAACCCCCACCGTTTTCCTTCCTCCCCAAATCCACAAACCTAACAACCCTGGCCGCCCCATCGTCTCCGTTTGTAACCGCCCCACTGAGCTTATCTCCAAATATCTCGACCGTGTCCTTACACCCCTAGTGGCTTCTCTCCCTTCTCCCATCCATGACACCAACCATGCTCTTCGTCTATTCAACTCTTTCTCCTTCCCTCCTGGCCCCTCTAAATTTCTCTTCAATCTCGACATCCAGAGCCTTTACACTGTGATCCCTCACCACGAGGGGCTGCGTGCACTGAAACACTTCCTGGACCTCCGACCCAATCCCCAACCCGACACCTCCACACTCGGTCGTCTGCGGGTGATTTCTACCAGCAACCCTCGGGAGTGGCCAAGGGAACGAGAATGGGCCCCAACTATGCGAACCTGTTCGCTGGCTATGTTGAGGCCCAAATATTCTCAAGTTTCACTGGTCCCACTCCCAAACTATATGGCCGTTATATTGACGACTGTATCGGTGCCACCTCACTCTACCGTGATCATCTAGACTCCTTCCTCTCTTTTGTCAAATCTTTCCATCCAGTCCTCCATTTCTCATGCACTATCTCTGACACCTCTATCTCCTTTCTTGACATTTCAGTCAGCATTCCTCACTCCACTCTTACCACCTCCTCCCACTACAAACACACAGACTCACAATCATACCTACACTTCTCCTCCTCCCACCCCAAACACACCAAGCTTTCCATCCCCTATTCCCAATTCCCCCGTCTACGCAGGCTCTGTAGTGACGACCATGACTTTGAGACCAAATTTCATATCTATTTCTTTGGTAAATCCACGAACTGTCTTTAATGTTTCCAGCTGTTTGTCATTTGCAGCGTATAGTTTTAGGTCATCCATATATAAAAGATGGCTGATCGTTTTGCCGTAACATTTATATCCGCATCCAGTTCTATTTAGCATATCAGATAGGGGTGACAGTGCCAAGCAGAAAAGGAGTGGAGAGAGCGTGTCTCCCTGGAATATTCCTCTTCTAATGGGGATGGCTTTGGTTTTCATGAGTCCCTTTTTTGTTTGGAGCTGTAGCGCTGTTTGCCATTTATTCATAGAGTGCCCTATGAATTTTATGATTGTTGGTGCTACTTTGTTAATGGCTAGTGTTTCGAGGATCCATGTGTGGGGGATGCTATCAAACGCCTTTTTATAGTCGATCCAGGCCATACTGAGGCTTTTCTTCTTTCTGTGGCTGTCTTCAGTTATGGCTTTATTAATCATTAGTTGATCTTTACAGCCATATGAGCCTTTGCGGCATCCTTTCTGCTCTTCTGGGAACAGTTTGTTTTCGTCCAGGTGCTTGTTCAACCTTTGCGATATCGCTGCAGTAAATACCTTGAACATTCTAGGGAGACAGGTTATTGGTCTGTAGTTTTCTGGTTTTGCTGTCTCATTTGATTTGGGAATTAAGATGGTTTTCCCCTTCGTGAGCCATTCAGGCATTGTCTCTGGCTCTGCTAGTATGTTGTTAAAGTTTTCAGCCAGCTTTTTGTGCATTCCTGTTAGATATTTCAACCAGAAGTTGGGGATCTTGTCATACCCAAGTGCCTTCCAGTTGCTTAGTCTTTGCAGTGCCTGGGTGACCTCTTCAGTTGTTATGGGGGTCCAAAGTTGTTCAGATGCCCAGTTTGTTATTTTGATACTCCTTTTTTTTGGTTGTTCGTTTGCCGACCATATTTCTCTCCAGAATTCTTCCACTTCTTCTGCCGTTGGTGCTGCAGTGATTTCTATTTTATTTTTGCCAAGTTCTTGGTAGAACTTTTTGGGGTTGGAGTTGAACTTTTTGTTTTGTTCAAAGAAGCGCTGGCGTTTCTCGTACCGGCGGATCCTTTGTGCTTTGGCAAGGATATCTTGCTTCAGCTTTTCTTTTATCTCAGGTAAATCTTTTTTGCGGAGTATTTTTATTTTCTTTTTGTTGCTCAGTAGCGATGATTGTCTGCTGATTTCATTAAGAATCGACAGATCTTTTCTCATTTTTTGTATTTTGTTTTTGATGTTATTTATCCACAGGGTTTGTTTGGGTGGTGGTACTCCTGTTTGGATGGGTTTGAGTGAGTATCCAGCTTCTTTTGTGGCTGCAGTGGCTGCTGCGTATACTAAGTCATTTAGCTAAGTGATATCGCTTTTGTTTCAGTGGCTATTAGTTCCGTGATGGCTAGGTTTATGCTGTTTATAATTGGTGTTGCTGTTTCGTCTATTTTGATTCTTGGGAGGTATGGTCGGTGGTTCATTCTGAGCTCTGTGGTTTTCAGTTCTTTGATTATTTTACTTTTATATTATCATAATCATTAGGCTCCCCTTCGCTGTTTACATCGTGTTTGTTGGGAATGTTTCGTTTGTGTTCGTGTTTTACTATTTCAGTGTTTATATTATTGGGCATTGTTGTGTGGCTTCTATCTACATTTTCCTGGTATATTTTTTCTTTTAGATGTTCTGTTTCTATTTCTGATATATTTTTTTTGCGTTGAGAATGTATCTTCGTACGTTAGCTAATTTATTAGGGTTCATTGCTGTATCCAAGTCTATATTTATGTTATTTTCCATCCATATTTTATATGTATGTGTTGTGTTTTCATTCTTTGGGTAGAGCACTGCTGTGAAGTATGCGTGTAAGATAGAAATGTATTCCTCACATGTCCATTTATGTCTTTTGGGTTTTACTTGCGGGACATGAGGAACAACGTCCGGCCCATTATTTTGACGGTCGTCATTTTCGTAGGGTACCGGTCCGTTCATTTCTGTTGTCACATTATTTCGCACGTGTAGTTTTTCGTACATTTTTTGTTGTAATTTTAAAGTACGTACCGCTCGATTGTTATTCTTGGGTTGAATAATATCGGTGGCATTTAATTTCTTCGTAGTTCCTTTGTACATGGTGTTTGGGGTCGGGGATGATCTGGTGTTCATGGATCGTAATGTATCACGCATGTTTACATGTGTTGTGTTAGAGGTGGAGATGATATCGAGTCAAAATACATCATTTCGTTTCGAAAATAGTAATAAATTTCAATTAGTATTACTTACTCGGATACAGTCCAATCCTTTGTTAGTAAATCTTTGGCTCCATACAATGCCCTTGTTTTCGATGTTTGTGGATAGATTTCGGAGCTCTGTTTTTTTCCTTCTTACATCTTAAACGTCCCCCGGTGTATTATTATTATTATTATTATTATTATTATTATTATTATCATTGTCATTTACTTTTAATCTGCATGTTTGATGCAATCACCTGCCGGGGCACACCCAGCGTCCTAGGGCAAGTGAAGGTTAAGAGTTGTTGAAATATAGCTGAAAGCTTGGGGAGGGGAAGTAGAGATATATCTCCATGTAATGCAAACACAAACATTTACATTGATAGGGTTTTTCTAAGGATGTGGGCAGTACTTGTTAGCACAATCTTTTGGATTTCCTTGAGACATGGTTTTCCAGGGATATTGTCTAGGTGTTTCTGACATCCCTTTTTTATCATACCTAGGGCACCTACAACAACAGGAACAGTTTTTGTTTTAAGATTCCACATCCTCTGTATTTCGATTTCCAGGTCCTTATATTTACTAAGTTTGTCAAATTCCTTGACAGATACATTTTAATCAGTGGGGACGCTTACTTCTATTAGTCTGCAGGTATTTTCTTCCCTGTCTTTAACAATTATGTCTGGTCGATTAGCCTTGATCGTTCTGTCAGTGTTGACTGGAAAATCCCAGAGGATGGTGACATCTTTACCTTCAACAACTGGCTGAGGATGGTGTTCATACCAGTTAGCAGGAGTGTCGGATTTGTAGTGTTTACATATCTTCCAATGTATATACTGTCCTACCCTATCGTGGCGATTTTTGTATTCGTTTGGTGTCAGTACAGGACATCCCGAAACGAGATGGTCTATCGTTTCGTCAAATGTGTCGCAGAATCTGCATTTAGGGTCAGTACCGTTTCGGAGAACGTTAGCCTGGTAATTTCTGGTAAACAAGCTTTGATCTTGTGCTGCCATTATGAAACCTTCAGTCTCTGCTTTCAATCCAGAGCTCTTCAGCCACTGATGGGTTGTTGCTTGGTCTACATCAGCATTTTGGCTTCGGAGAATATATTGTCCATGCAGGGGCTTCTGGCTCCACCGCCTCTCAATTTGATTCTGCCCGTTCTTTTTTGCAGTCTGCTTGATTCGCTTTGCTTGCTTGGTAGCAGTGGTTTCCGGCTCTTCATCTGATTCAAGGTTAATGTCTAGATCCCTTTCGAACTTATAAGCTTCCTTCACAATAGAATGTAGCTTTTTGCTGCTTTCGTGTTCGCACACAAGTCGCAGCATCCAGTCCTTTGTACTAGATAGGTACCTGTTCATTCCTACAGTAGAGGTCTTATAGCACAGCTCTAATTGCATCATTCCTCTCCCCCCGCTGCTTCTAGGTAGGTACAAGCGGTCTACATCTGCCTTAGGGTGGTGCATGCTCTTGGATGTCAGTAACTTTCTTGTCTTCCTGTCCAAGCGTTGGAGTTCCGTAAGGTTCCAGTTAATGATGTTAAAACTGTACTGGACTACTGGAAGTGCCAGGGTGTTAATGGCCTCAATGCAATTTTTGGAGTTGAGTTCAGTCTTCAGTACAATTCTCCTATAGTATTCCTTTCTTATTTTTTCCTTCATAGTAGCATGATGTATACCATCTCCTTCGTTGATTCCTAGGTATTTGTAACTTTCCTGTGGGTCAAGTTCCTTGATGGTAGTGTCAATATCTAATTTAACAGAAGCTGTTTGCCTGAGCTTGCCTCTTACAAAAGTTGCTTTAGCACACTTATCAAGGCCAAAATCCATTCCGATATCATTGCTAAACTCTTTAACAGTTGTTAGCAGCCCTTCTAGCTCTTGGTCATTCCTGGCAAACAGCTTTAGGTCGTCCATATAGAAAAGGTGGTTTATTAACTTACTAAAAACTTTGTACCCATATCTGGTACTATCCAATTCGTTTGAGAGTGGGATCAGTGCCATGCAAAAAAGTAATGGAGAGAGGGAGTCACCTTGAAAGATGCCTCGTTTGATGTTGTTGCTGTTGGACTGGCTCATCCCATTACTATGGCTTAGAAAGAGACGTGTGTTCCACATGGTCATGCTATTCTCTAAGAATTTTGAGACGACAGGAGAGATCTTGTATATCTCAAGGGCCTTGAGTATCCATTTATGTGGGACACTGTCATACGCTTTCCTGTAGTCTATCCATGCCATACTCAGGTTTTTGTTTTTGCTCCGGCAATTCTCTACAATCATTCTGTTTATGAGCAATTGGTCTTTGCACCCATAAGAGTTTCTTTTACAACCTTTTTGAGCTTGTGGAAGGATAGAATTTTGTTCAAGGAAAGCGTACATTCTCTCCGTTATTATGGATGTGAGGATTTTGTAGGTGGTGTTGAGACATGTTATTGGCCGGTAATTCTTTCGGTTTTTTGTGTCTTCGGTTTTAGGTAATAGGTAGGTGGTTCCTTCAGTCAGCCAAGCAGGTATTTGCTCTGGGTTCTGAATGACATCAGACAGAGATGCAGCGAGATGTTCGTGTACCTCTGTCAAACAATTCAGCCAGAAGTTAGGGATCCGATCCAGTCCTGGGGTTTTCCATTTATGAGCCTTCCTAAGGACACACCTTAGCTCCTCTATTCCTATTGCTTCCCATTTCTGTTCTTCAAGTTCATCCAGTCTCTCTTTCTCACGTTCTATCCAGTCAGCCTCAGCATTAAACTCTTTTTCGTTGCTCCATACCTTCTTCCAGAACTCCTCCACTTCCTCAATCTTAGGTGGATCTTCTATGTGTATTTTATTTTTGCCAATTTCCCTATAAAATTTCTTTGCATCTGTCTTAAAAAATTTATTTTGTCGATAAAATTTGTTTCTTTTGTCACACCTTCTAAGCCGTTGAGCTTTCAACTGTATCCGTTGTTTCAACAGTTCCTTAGTTGCAGGGAGGTTTATGAGATCTTTGATTTTATATTTTTGCTTGATTTTTCTAGCTTTTCTCGGCTTAATATTCACTCCTCTAGCAAGCTCATCGAGAACTGAAACATCCGCCCGCAGAGATTCAATCTCTTTTTGTATCGCTACTTTCCACTTAGGAGGTTCATTGACATGCCTGGCCTTTTTCTTTGTCATCTTAATACCTAGTTGGGTAGTTACTACTTTAGCAGTGGAATAAATGAGATTATTTAAGGTTGTCAAATCATTCCCCTTATTTCTTAAGATCTGTCCTAGGGCAACGTTATATGTCATGATTGTGTTGTTATTTCTTGTGCCATTTGAAAACTTTGGTAGTGGTTCTCTATTAACCATGTCAGTGAGCTCAATCTTGCCGAGTTCTCTCATAATGTCCACTTTTGCTTCCATAATCTTTTCTCTATTATTTACCTCAAATTCTATGTCATATCTATTTTGGTTTTCTTGAGGAAGGTCTACGTTCTCCTCTTTTTTCAAATCTCTCGTCTTCGCTATTCTTTGTTTAACTTCTCCATTGGGAAGTTGATTTGCCGCTTGTACACTGGCTTCTGTGCTACTGTTACCTATTTCGTCTACATTGTTGCTGTTTTCTTTTGGTCTACCATGAGCTATTAGTGTCCTAATTTTGTCAATTTCAGCGTCAGTTAGTCTTTTGTTTTTAATTATATCTCTGCGTACGTTACTTAATTTATTTGCGTCTATATATCTACGTACGTCATTGCCTACTGAATTTCTCCATGAGATGTATGTTTGTACACTGAGGTTATTGTTTGGGTTTAGTTGGGCTGTATAAAAAGCTTTCAACACATCTCTATAGTCCTCTCTGGTCCATTTTATACGTTTTGCTTTAGGTGGTGTTTTTGGTGGTGTCACTACAAGTCCAGAGTTAGAAGTATTCTGGTTCTGGTCACCTGGTAGATCGTCTTTTTGAGAGTTTGTTCCAGCAGCAAACTTTTCGACCCCAGTCTGGTTCCCTACTGGGTAACGCGGTCCTTGTTGTCCCGGGCGATGACCGATCCGGCATGATTTTTGGCTTGTTTTCATTAAATGATTGACGGCGACATCAGAGGGGTCCATTTTTTCAGAGTCAACTTTTTGACAAGACGCCGCCTCTGTGACGGTGACGTTAGAGGAAGGGGCTGTTTGTACAGGGTCAATTTTTTGACAAAACACCGCTTCTGAATTCTCCGAATTAATATATTGTTCATATCGAACTCGCATAAGACTTACAGATCGAAATTCGCCTCTATTTATTTTGGTAGTCATGTTTCCGGGCATAACTGTTCAGTGACTTTCTAAATTCAGTGACCAATTTGCTCTTTTTTGCGTTTGTTCGTGAAAAATCGCTTTGTTTTTGTTTTGTTTTCGTCCGCGTAACGTGGTTTTTCTTTCTGTGTGTACGTGTGAGCGCGTGTAAGCATTATTTATGCTTTATAATTAAAATGTGTACATGTATGCACAAACAGTTGCATGTATACTTTACAATTAAAATGTCTACGTGTATGCATAAACAGTTGCATGTATACTTATTTAATTAATTAATTAATTAATCAATTTATGTACTTAC
>NC_042998.1:151895967-151910967 GCF_006345805.1 Octopus sinensis | reverse complement strand
TAACCAATGAGCTGAGGAGAAGAGAAAAGAAGATATCTCTTAGAATGAGAATGCATTCACAGATTGAAAGGAACACACAGGATGTTAAAAATAATACACCATCGTGGGCATGGCTTGGGCGAAGTGATTTGAAGCGTTTCACCGAAAGCCTGATCACTGGTGCACAACACCAGGCTCTCGCCACCAAGTCAGTGAAGAATAACATCTATAAAACTTCTTACACCCAGAAATGCAAACTCTGTGGAAAGAGCGTGGAAAATGTGACCCACTTGGTAAGTGGATGTGAGAGCCTTTGGTTCCCCTGAAGGAAGAGAGTATTACTGTTTTAGCATAGTCTTTCTTCCAAAATGCATTAACCCATTCTCCCCTCGTATGCATATGTGTGTGTGTATTTATGTAAATATGTTATATATATATATATATATATATATATATATATACACAAATATATATATATGTACACACACACACACACACACACACACACACACACACACACACACACACACACACATATATATATATATAATACGGGTTGCTAATTCGCAATTTTACAACCTAAAGGCAGAGATATATGTCACTAAAGTGAATAAGGGCACTAAGCAGCACCAGTATTCCTAGAAATAAGAGTAAAAATAACTCAATAACCACAAAAAACACTATCTTATTGAGCTGGAAAGAGAGACAGGTCCCATACGGTCGTAGATAGAGCCAGATCACCGATGATTTCGCATTCTGACGCTTAACGCATCTTAATGCTCATCAGTAGCTCTCACCGCGCCTAGGGTTAAATTCATCTCGCTCTCTCAGCACTAGCATTGCCAGAAATAAAAGCCAATAATGCAGATTAGTGCCCTTGTTTACTTTAGTGACGTATATATATCAGCCTTTAGGTTGTAAAATTGCAAATTAACCACCCATATTATATATAATTCTCCCACTACCGTTTATATAATCAGCATATTATTTCAACGGAGATCTTAGAAGCTCAGAGAGCGAGATGACTTTAACTCTGGGCACGGTGAGAGCTACTGATGAGCATTAAGACGCATTAAGCATCAGAATCATCGGTGATCTGCGACTGTAGGGGGCTTGTCTCCCTTGTCAGTTCATTAAAATAGTGAATTTTGTGGCTATTAAGTTGTTTTGACTAATATTTCTAGCGATACTGGTGCTGATTAATGCCCTTGTTCATTTTAGTGACACACAGAGACACACAGACACACACACACACACACACACAACCACACACACCCACAGACACAGACATAACCACACACACACACACACACACACACACACACACACACACACACATATATATAAAATTTGCCCAGAACACTACATCGGACAAACAGAAATCGCATTCAGAAAACTTATAACGGTACGCCAACAAATCAGTGAACCACATAAGAAATGAATACATTGAATGAATACATTGGTAACTGTGGAGGCCAGATCTTACCTAACTATTCTGCTTTCCTTTTCTACCCATGTAGGGACTCAATGCCTGAACAGCAATGAAAGAATAAAAAATATATTTTATTAACAAATACAAACGAAACCTTAATGCAGTATGCTTTAACTAACTCGCAACATGGACTATAAACTCATAATGTTCCTCCAATCGATCACACACAACTTTCTGATAAATAATAACAAAGCTGTAAGTAGCTGTAAGTAGCTGCTCTAATTGGAAACACACAGAAATATAGTTGTTAATGTGCTTATACTAAATTTTTTGTGCGTATCAATCTGTAATTATATTTATGCTGACACACCCTCTCTCCTGTATGTATAATTGTAAGCATGTATGAATATATGTATATATATGGGCATTTATGTAAATATATGTGAGTGTGAGAGTGTGCGTATGTGCATGTATACGTATGTGTATGTATGTGCATATGTTGTGCATGTGTATATATACATGGGTATACAGTAAATATCACATCAATGTTATAATGCTCAATTCATTAAAACTATTAACAAATTTAAATTAGTTTTACTCATTTTTAATATTTTCAGTATCAAAGATCATAATAATACCTTTATCATAACTATAATGACACTTTTATTGTAACTTGTAATTTTTTTGATAAAAATAAATGAGTAATTTACGCTTTTTTTTCATAACGGTATACCTTCTTTGTGTGTGAGTGTGTGCGTGTATGTGTGTGTTATATTTCGTGATGGTTATTTTTTTGTTGCCAATTTCCTAGATGTATCCTTAGATCTAAATAAGCCTTATAGGAAGCCCAACGATGGACTTAGTTATATTAATGTAGGTTCATGCCATCCCCCTATAGTTTTTATAAATTTAATTAAAAACATGTGTATATGGAATCCTTTGTGCGCGCGTGTGAATGTGTACGTGTGTGCCGGTATGTGTGTATATAGATGTGTGCGTATGTGCGTGCATGCGAGTACGTGCGTATATAGACGTATTTTAATCAGTGTTTTTCAACAATTTCCTGTATTTTTGCCGTTAGCCCGGGTTTTTTTGTGTTAGACGTATGTATAATCCTTTTTATGCGTGCGTGTGTGTGCGTATATAGACGTGTGCGGGTATGTGCGTATATGGGCGTGTGTGTGTGCGTGCATAAGGGTATGTGCGTATATAGACGTGGTTTACTCTTTGTATACTCCCTTATGCTTTTTTCTATATTATTACCCTTAATCCTGTTTTTTCTTGTGCTTGTGTGTATGAACCTTTACGGTGCGCGCGTGTGTGTGTGGGTTTGTATGTATATGCATATACATTTGGCGAAAGATGCGAGTGAAGATGTGTACGTTTTCAAGTGAGGGTGGTTGAATGTATGCGCGCGCACGTGGGTGTGCGGGCGCACATGTGTAGGTATGAACAGGCGCGCTTACGCGAATAATATGAACTTTTTACCCCCTTATCTTACTTAGCGGTCATTCGAATAGCTCTTTTGTCTTAATAGCGGTCAATAACACCGTAATTTCTCTTTGTATAACGGTCATTTTTCATAGCGTTTTTCCGATGGCCGGATAACTGAAGAGATGGTGGCGTGAATTTCCACCTCGGCATCCGTAACTCGGAGTTTTATCTTGGCTAACTAATAATTGTCACATATTACATTTACAGCTAATTTCCTCTATTTATATAATATCGAGGTCTCTTTCTTTCTTTTATCATCTTACCGTTTTTATCAATATATATATATATATTGGCCTGCTCGCTTAGCCAGCGGGGTGGCGTCATTTGAAGGCTCAAACAATGCGAAGCGCATTGTGACCAGCGATGTGTAGTGACATCTGATAGCCTGGTCGGTCACGGTGATATATATATATATACTTTAACATACAGACAACGCATACTCCAAATGTGGAATATACTTTCAGCATATATAATAAGTTATGTTACAAAGTTACAGATCTCATTACAACTAAGCGAAGAGTAAATATTTTCTTTATGGTAGATAATATGAAACATCTTCTAAATTAGGACTGAATTTATTTGATTTCCTCTTCAAAATGAATCGCCAGCAGTAAACTGACAAACATATATAAACGGCACTCCAATTAAATATATGAAATTCTTCAATTTATAAAATTAAAAGAATTTCAGACGTAAAGGCGATCTAATTTCCTGAAGATCCATCTAGATGTATAGCCCGTGTAAATAGTGTTGTTATTACAGAAAATTATGTGGTGAGAGAAACCTTGTCTCGTATCGTCCAGTGTCATAAATATGTATGTATGTATGTATGTATGTATGTATGTATGTATGTATGTATGTATGTATGTATGTATGTATGTGTATATATATATGCCATGATAGATCGTTAGCTTCTACACGCATTTTTTTCTCTCCTTGTTTCTCTCCTTGTTTTTTTCTGTGTATCTTTCTGTCGAAGAGCGTAGGCGCGAAACGTAAAAGACTTTTTCTATTTCTATTCCTGAGCGCTATACTAATACATTTGTTTGTTTGTACTCCACATGCCTTCGTCTTTTGTTTATTTTCGTAAACTTTCCCTTATACTCACTAAAGTTATTTCTTGTGTTCTTTTCGTAAAGAAAATTTTACCTTCGCTAAACCTTATGACATCGTCATATATTCTATTCCTAAAATTGAAACCTCTTTGATTCTGAAGCTCTATGAATTTTATAAATTGAAGAATTTCATATGTGAGCAATTTTTGTCGTCTTCACATGTTTGCCAATATATTGCCTGTAAGAGATTCTTTTCAAAGATGAAACCAAATTAGCCCAGAATATTTTTGAAGATAGCTTGTGTTTTTTGTCATAAAGAAAATATTTAGACTCTACTGAGTTCTAGTGAGATCTAGCATTGTAACAAATATTTATTGCATGATTTGAGTAGACGCCGTATCGACATTTTCACGTATTATATCCATACTAGATTGTCACCCGTCAAACAATAACAAGAATAAACTGTCAACAATAAAATGACAAGAATACACATCAACAATAAAATGACGAGTAAAGTATTTGCCACGCTAGGTATCATAAATAGTTGTGTACAGGTACAATAATGGTAATTTTGTTACATTTAAATTCCATGCTGCTTACACGCAATATTGTCAGTAATACTAATTTCTGAAGGATAAATGTAGACCTCATTTGTATATTTGTAATCTGTAGATGTTATTTATAACAATAATATTATCGAATAACTTCTGATGTAACATTACCTAAACCCCTTGAACATGGTACTTCTGTATGACTTATAGACCAGTGACTGAATCTAGTATGAATTTACAAACGCACGCTCGCGCACGCACGTGTGTGTGTTGTGTGTGCGAGTGTGTTGTGTTGTGTGTGTGTGTGTGTGTGTGTGTGTATGTGTGTGTGTGTGTGTTGTGTGTGTAGCAGTATCAGCGTCAAGCAATGAAGAATAAATGAGCTTTAAATTTGTTGAAATATTTTTGTGACATGTTTTAAAAGATGTATAAACACCATATCTGCCCAGTGAAATAGCGGATTCCCTGACGCGTTTCTGGCTCTTTAGTCTTCCTCAATGGGAAATAGCGAAGAGATAACTTTGAACAGATTCAAAAGCTATCAACATTAGACTTGCGCTCGTAGACCGCCTGGCTGGAATAAAAATAGTAGCATTAGCACCAAGCAGTGAAGAAGAATAAACGATCTTTAGATTAGTTAAGATATAATTGTGGTATACTTCAAAATACCATTGAGGAACCTTAAGAAGCGAGAAGCGCGTCTGGGGATCTGCTGGGGGAAGCACTTTGCAGATATGGTATTTTTACATCTTTTACCATGGAGAGTATTTTTTTCTTTTCAGTGTCACTGTACTACAACATCTTAGGCTCATGCTTCATTCTGTTTCATATTTTAATTATAATCTCGGGGTTGTTCCCCCTGATTTTTTTTTTCACGAGAATAATTTAGGTAATGATTTTTTTCAACACTTAGTTATGATTTAAATTAATTTATATTTATACATTTAAGCGATAAAGTATGTAAGCATGCACTTCACTATTAGTTATTTATGCAGCAGAGTCCCTACGTATTTCTCAATCATTCTTATTAAGATTAAAAAACAATACATCCAGTTTTAGGCCTCTTGCTGTATCAAAAGGTTTGGGAATTTGATTTTAATATTCATTTTAGGCTCAATTTTAAAAATTTGTAATGTTTGAACCTGAAATAAATTATCATAAAAAAGAAAACATCGGAATTAACTCTATTGTCCGGTATGGGGAAAAATAGTATGGCGAGCAATGACACAGCGATACCATTTCTGACAGGAAATAACGGTTCGAATCAGTGGAAATAATCTATGTACGATGTTAGTTTCCATCTTTAAATGTAAATGATAAATTCAGAAGAGACTAGCTCAGTACTATGATGTTACTACAACATGGCAGACACTGATTTTATTTTAATCAGGCAGGATTTTTACAGTGTGGACGACTCCAGTGAAAACACTTCTCAGGAGTATTTCAGCTTTTCCCAAAAGAAATCACTTTGGTTTTCTCTGGGGAAAAATATGCCTGTTGGTCAAGGTGTTAGTAAGTGAGTTTAATTCATTGATCATTAGTAGCTTTGGTCATTGTTTGGTTGTAATAATAAAACCTACGTAACTGATTACTGTCGCTGGCAAGGACTTCTTTCCCAGTCTTGTTTTAGGCACTAACTAGGCATCATCGTTTAATCAAAAAGTTGCAGCAACAAGGAGGATCTCTGGCAGAATCGATAGAGCGTAATATAGAACTGTTTAAATTGAATTTTTTTCCATACCTGTCCACAGAAAAGTCATATAGTTCTCTAAATTATCTTCATATTTGGAAACTTAATGTTTTATACTCCTTCTATATAATGTACTTTGATATCCAGAGTTCTAATTATTTAGAAACTGAAATAACGTTATTTAAATAATTCCATCGACATTATTATCTTATAGGAAGTTAGGGTCTTAAAATACTGCCCTTAACCAGATTTCCATTTGTTCGACAAGCCAAACCGAGTGGTTTTATATTCAAATTACACCTAGAATGCGATAACCTCACATAATCGCTTCTATTCACTGAAATTATTTCTCTACTATATATAGTAATTTCAAATTAATCTGTCACTTGCAAATACATATTGACAATTAATCTGCAATTAATGATTGAAAAACACACTTACCTCCACCAGCAACCTTCAACTGCAACTTTAAATAATCAACATCACATCCCACCTGCTGCCATATTTGTTCTGTCCTTTTCCGTTTCCATATTTTAGTCACATGATGTGTAATATATTCATAAATGCATGAATAACCAACTAGAAAACGTTGATATAATTACATTACTATCTTCACTAGGGGAACCTCTCTCTTATACAGTATTTAGTATTTCTTATATATTTTGTCCTTGACGTCTATCTCTTTACCGTGTTTAATATTCCTTTAAACCATGTGTTTATACATTAAGCCTGTCATTATGTGATTTTACTAAATTAATTACCCTAATAACCAACAATACCGTTTATATAAAAAGACGGTGAGCTGGCAGAAACGTTAGCACGGCGGGTGACATGCTTAGCGGTATTTCGTCTGCCGCTACGTTCTGAGTTCAAATTCCGCCGAGGTCGACTCTGCGTTTCATCCTTTCAGGGTCGATGTAATCGACTTAATCCGTTTGTCTGTCCTTGTTTGTCTCCTCTGTGTTTAGCCCCTTGTGGGTAGTAAAGAAATAGGTATTTCGCCCGTCGCTATGTTTTGAGTTCAAATTGCGCCAAGGTCGACTTTAGTTTTGATCCTTTCGAACTCGATAAATTAAGTACTAGTTGGGATCGATGTAATCGACTGCCCCCTTCCCCAAATTTCGGGTCATGTGCCTAGAGTAGGAAAGAGCATTATTAGTGTTTGTGTATATTTGTTTTATAGATATTTCGGTGTACAATATGTATATCAATCACCGCTTTCTGTTATCTTTTACATTTTCATGTTGACTAACAAATCTTAACATAAGGTCTTAGAATGTATCTTTCTTAGAATATGAGCTGTTCGAATGGCAAAATATATTTGGAGCACTTGATATTTAACTATTCTCTGTTGCCTGATAGATTGGTTTCTATAATCGATATATTCTATAATTTCTAAGTTTGCTGGTGGGCATCCCATATTCTTGATATTTCTACTTTGAAATTTAATTTTTTTCGGAATCTTTTCTCTGTTTTGTCTGCAATGTTTTCTTGTCTCAGCGCAACTTTCCTACATTTCTTTCAGCACTTCTTGACTTCCACGATTTATCTTGCTTTGGTAAGCTTTCTTCTCTTCGAGTTCTACACAAGTAGGTCCTAGTTCTATTACAGCGTGTTTAAATAGTTCTACACTCTTTGCAAGGACATGGTTTACTGATTTTGTTGTCAAAACAGCTGTGCATAACATCTTAAGTGACACCAAAATCAAAGTATGGCCCACTATATTGTAGGCCGTTTGGAAATCAACCCACGCTATGTATGATTAAATTGCTGTAACTTGCAGTCCTTCATTCTCATTTTGTCTATGATCAGAAGAAACGACTAGGAACTGAAGCTACCTTTATTGGAAATCAGTCAGTATTATTATTATCTACCGATAACATACATTGACCATCAGGGTGGAACAAATTCGTGAGTAGATGAGTTGCCCGTCTTGTATATAGATCTGAAGAGAACTAACGAGTTCGAAATGCATCTAACCGTTCAATAGGTGGCGCTTTGAGCTGACTATTGTCTCCGTCACTGCTTTGTGTGTTTGTGTGTTTGTGTGTGTGTGTGTGTGTGTGCGTCTGTGTCTGTGTCTGTGTGCCTGTGTGTGTATATGTGTGCATGTATATACTTGTATCTATCTATATATCTATCTTTTCGTCTTACGTGAAAATTTTCCTCCAGGACAAACTACCGGGAAAAACCTTTACGGATTCAAATATCTCTCAAATATATTTCTTTACTCTGTGTTGTGCGTGTGCGTTCGTGCGTGTGTGTGTGTGTGTGTGTGTGTGTGTGTGTGTGTGTGTGTGTGTGTGTGTGTGTGTGTGTGTGTGCATGTGTCTGCATGCTCAGATTACAGATTTCACAGCTTTTTACTGATTTTCTTGCAGCTTCTGGCCAATCTTCCATTCGATCATTGCCGATGGTTGCTATAATACTCATGGCTTGCATGAAACTAGAGTAAGGAAGCGCTGATATTTTAGCTCCCATAATAGCTGCATTTACTATAGTTTAATATCTCAGAGATATTGGATATTCTTGTTTAATAACGTATCATAATATATTGTAATATTCTACAATTAGGTGTTAGTGCGTGTGTATGTACACACCCACACGCAGGCACCCCCACACACATATACATACACATATATGTTTGTCTGTGACTGTATGTGTGCGTATAGGTGCTTTTCTCTATATTATGTATATGCAGATATACACGATAAAACTAAACTGTCAAATATTTTTTTCTTTCCTTCCTTCCTTGCTTGCAATATTTTCCTATCCTTCATTCATTTACGTTTTCATTGTTACAAGAACATACAACGATGTCAGGAGACAATTTTATTTTACTAATATTTCTTTTGTTCATTCGCCAATTCGTTCCGAACGAGTGAACTCTAGTTGTAATACACACACACGCACACACACACACACGCACACACACACGCACACACACACACACACACACACACACACTCACATACGCACACGCATATATATGCATGTTTGTATGTATGTATATACTTATGTATATAACGGGAAGCTTTATGAAAATAAACAAAAGACGAAGGCAGGTTTACGGAAATAAACAAAAGACGAAGGCAGGTAGAATACAAACAAACAATTGTATTAGTATGGCGCTCAGGAATATAAATAAAACAAGTCTTTTTCGTTTCGAGCCTACGCTCTTCAACAGAAAGATACACAGAGAAGAAACACAGAAAGAAGGAGAGAAAAAAATGCGTGCAGAGGCTAGCGAATCAACATGGCGATCTGATTTCGGCCAGAAGTCAAAGATCAAACGTGAGACGCAAGAGCGAAATTAGGGGAGATAATAGGGTTAAATGACCTCGCCCCAACATAAGAGTGTGTGTGTGTATGAGAGAGTATTAGTGCGTATGAGAGGTCTGGACGTGTGTATGTATATATGATGTGATGTGTAAAGTCGTATGGTGTAGTGTAGAGAGAGGAGATGAGGGGAGAGAGGATCTACCTGTCTAGCTAGCAATCTCTCCCTCCTCTCTTCCTCTTCTCCCTGTCTCTCTCTCTCTTTATGTATATACATACATACATACACACACACTCACACACACATACACACACACACACACACACACACACACACACACACACACACACACACATATATATATATATATATATATATACATATATATATACTCGAGTCACCCTCAAATTCGAATCGCTGATTGTGTAAAATATATGTCTGTATGTAAATCTACCTGTCTAGCTAGCAATCTCTCCCTCCTCTCTTCCTCTTCTCCCTATCTCTCTCTCTCTTTATGTATATACATACATACATACATACATGCATACACACACTCACACACACACACACACACACACACACACACACACACCACACACACACACACATATATATATATTAGAAAAAATGAGGTAATCAGATCGGATGGTTCATATTTATAGATATTTATTTATATATTACATTTTTTACATATATATCATGTCATTCAGATCATATCATTCGGATTAGCGCTTTCTCCCAATCGAGTGGGGTTTTCAAATCAAATTAAATTTGATTTGAAAACCCCACTCGATTGGGAGAAAGCGCTAATCCGAATGATATGATCTGAATGACATGATATATATGTAAAAAATGTAATATATAAATAAATATCTATAAATATGAACCATCCGATCTGATTACCTCATTTTTTCTAATATATAATACCTGTACATCATCTCCAAACCTTCCAATATATATATATATATATATATATATATATATATATATATATATATATATATATATATATATATATATACATATACACACATATATATACTCGAGTCACCCTCAAATTCGAATCGCTGATTGTGTAAAATACTTCTGTAGGGAAAACAAAATTCAAATTTTGATTTAAGAGCAACTCTAATGATGTAAACATTATCGATGTCACATACTTAATGTCTCTGTGTTGTCGAAACGCTTTTAGCCTCAGTATTTCGTCCAGGGAAAGTTCCATTAAAGACGTAACAGCGAAATATCTATATTTGTCGTTCTGTCTCACCTCCGGGGAGTTCGTTTCGCCTGGTTTGGAGATATACTGTGTTTTTTTAACACTTTACGCTTTTAAAGAAATGTTCTCTGGATGAAATACCGCAGCTATAAAGTTTTTTCAACAACATATATACATTAAATGTATGTATGTATGTATGCGCAGGCGTGGCTGAGTGGTAAGAAGCCTTCCACTCAACCACGTAGTTCCGGGTTCAGTCCCACTGCGTGGTATCTTGGGCAGGTGCTTTCTACTATAACTTCGGGCCGACCAAACCTTGTGAGTGGATTTGGTAGACGGAAACTGAAAGACGCTCGCTGTGCAGCTGTGCATGTATGTATGTATACATACATACATACGTACATACATACACACATATATGCATATATATATATATATATATATATATATATATATATATATATATATATATATATATATATAATAAAGGGAGGAAAATGCACAGAGTTTACATAGTTTTAATATATCTTTTATATTTTATATTTTATAAGTGAAAGGGTATTGCGTTTGTCGACCGGTTTCGCTTTCGCTATTCATGACATTGAAATATTTGTAAATTCGTGTTTTCTTAAGAAGATTTTTGTCCATGTTGTGTGAACTACAAAACGACAAAGAACTGACAATTAAAGAAGCCGACAAAAGAAGTGTCGTCGTCCTGATGAACTCAGAATACTGCAAAATCCTAGTATTACCCATGCTAGAAAACGATATCTTCTACGAAAAAGCTGTAAACTATAAACATCAAAAAACAATGAGAAATCTTTCATCCTTAATTCTTCTACAAATAAAAAGGCTTGACAAGGAAAGAAATAGATTATATCATGAACCTTAAATGAAAACTGAGTCTTAAATGTAAACCTAAAATACACAAGAGCAAGATAGTTAATAAAACCTTCAAACAATTATCAGGCAAATACAAAAATGAGAGCCATTATAGTTGACCCAGCCTGTGAAACCCACCGCCTAAGCAATTTTCTAGACAACCTACTGAAACCCTTACTGAAATATATCAAAAGTTTCATTAGAGACGATCTAGACATGCTTGAGCACCTACCAAAAAACAATTAATAAACCGATATTATTGGTTTCCTTCGATGTCATTAATCTTTACACCAACATCCCACATGACTATGGAATAGAAGCAAAAGTTCTGGTTGGAAGTACTTCTGGAACGCATGAACCAGATTTTTATTTTCTATTTGACGACACCTACTATCGTAAAAAATGTGAAATTGCGAGGGGCACGAAAGCAGTTCCTATTCTTGCGAACCTAATAATGGGATATTTTGAATTTACCATGTATGAACTGTTACTGCAAAAATATGGATATCAATTTCACCATTATACAAGAGAGAACTAGAAAAGATATCTGGATGATTGCTTTATCAGTTGAAATGAGACCATTTATAAACCTTTGGAATTTAAATCAATACTAAATAATATAAGCCCTAACATTCAATTTACAATGGAATATAGCAAATAAAAGCTTCTTTTCTTAGATATTACGATAAAAAGGTCAATAACAAAATTGTAACTGACATTTATCTTAAACCAACGGATTCGAAGCAGTATCTCCTATTTAGCTCATGCCACGCGATACACATCAAGAGAAATATCCCAGAGAGAGTTTTGCACAATAGTTTCTTATGGAAATACTTGGGACATCCGTCTTCAAGACCTCAAAGCAACACTAACCGAAAGGTAATATCTACCCTCACTTATAGACGATGGAGTTAAGCATGCCAAGAAATTAGGCATCAAGACACTAAGTGCAACAAAACACCACACCTCATCTCAAAACACTACCTTATATATCAACTCACAACCCTAGAAACACTGAAGTATATAACACCCTTGTGCAAAATCTATCAGTGCTTACTAGGGATCAAAAACTGTACAAGATTCTGAAAACACATAAATTCATCAAATACAAAAAGCAAAACAAACCACTGAAAAGACTTCTAACAAATGCGAAACTTTACACAACAACCGCGAAACTAATGGTTAAAAAATGCGGACGCCCAAACTGTGGAACATGCTCCAACCTACTGGAAGTCTCAGAATCCCTATTCAAACAAGGAAAAAGGTTCACAATTAAAACTAACTTTACTTGTGCTTAAGAGAATCTAATTTATTTTATAAATTGTTCAGGTTGCAGACATAACTATATAGGACAACAAATATGACACTGAGACGGAAAACCACACTACATAAGGAACAGATCTGGTTCCCGCATTACAGAGAGATTCCTTTAAGTGAATACATAGAGAGATGTGCAGGTAATATCCAACCAGTCTTCACAGTTTTTCCCATTTACTAATGCAAAGAAACAATTTTCGTACAAGAAAATTTATTCATCGAAAAATACAGAACACGTCTGAATATAAACGCATGACCAACTTTGGTCCCAGTATATATTTTAATTCATGATCACATATCTATCACTACATATTTCATTTCACTTCTTTAGCTTTTGAGTTTTTGTACATTTATTTATACTCCACCCCGCAAAAAAGGAGTAATTATATCCGCTGTCCCGAATAATCACGATCACCAATTACCTCCGTTCAGATTTTCTACTTGTTAATTCATTCACAAACTTCCTTCCAAAGATATGAACTAAAATCTTCTTAAGAAAATACGAAATTACAATAAGTTCAATGGCATGATTAGTGAAAGCGAAACTGGTCGACAAACACAATACACTTTCACTTATAAAATATATTTAAAAATATGCTAAAACTTTGTAAACTGTGTGCATTTTCCTTCTTTTACTTTATACCAGCAGAAGCATCCGGCGTTACCCAGGAATGGAATTTTCCCTTATATATTGGAAGAAAAAAGCAAAATATGCTGCATAGAATTTTGTTATTCGAAATTCAAATTATTGTTCAAGTAGGATACAATTTATTCTTTAATTGGAAAATCAGTTCTAAATAATAATGATGATGATGATAATAATAATAATAATAATAATAATAATAATAATAATAATAATAATAATAATAATAATAATAATAATATTAATCGCTCTCATGCGCACACAGTAAGCTAGTTCAGCTGCTCAATGGAATTATGAGAGACCCAAAGAAAACACCTGAATGGTTAGCAAGTGGCATTACTTACCTACTCCCAAAGAATAACGAAACCAACCTTCCAAAAAACTATCGGCCTATAACGTGTCTATCCACCACGTATAAAATCCTAACATCATAGCCATGTGTTGAGAGGGATTCTTTGGGGTTTGAATAATTCACCTCTGGAAACATGGGTGGTTTTTTCAACATCCTTAAACAACCCTTATTCAGGGACCGTTTGAGCGGGATGGGCTACTCAACCTGAAGAAAATTCTAACTGGGCCCCACCTGCAAGGTTATGTGCTGTTTATCTTGATATGAGATCACCATGTCGCGCACATATGGTTGTGATGCATGTGCCTGGTGTACCTTTATCAGACGGGTAGTCATGATGGGTATATTGGGCTTCGTATATTTTACCCCAGTGTCACTTTGATGGCATGAACTGCTCTCTCACTCAATAATAATAATAATAATAATAATAATAATAATAATAATAATAATAATAATAATAATAATAATAATAATAATAATAATAATAATAATAATAATAATAATGATAGTAATAATAATAATAATAATAATAATAATAATAATAATAATAATAAACGAAAATACAAAATTTACCACTTTTATGAAAGGAGATAAATTCTACCACATATGTTGAAGGAAATTATGTAAGAGCTTCTGGGTAAGCAACATTCTTTGTTTACTGGTTTGAAGCATAGACAAATAACTCTTGCAAACTACCTACCCTGGAGCGACCAGCATAAAGGTAACCACAAGAAAAGCAATGCAGTAGATTTCAAAGACTGATCTTGAGCTTTATTAATAGACAATGCAAAGCAAAGTTCACTGGGAATTGTGTTCATTTGAACTCAAATGCCTGTTGGTTTGATTGGAATTCATGGAATGAAAGCCTCTTCCCCAGAATCACATCCATTGATGATGGTAGCTTCTGTCACATTAGATAGTAATGTCTTCACAATCAACCTTAATATAGGAGGATCTGAATTTCTTAGAAGCATTATTAGGACTCCTACCTTCAGAAAAATTTTATGTAGAGGAGTTCCAGATGGCTCAAGAGAATTAAGAAACACTGTTGGGTAATGGACAGCTTGATTTTCATCGAGGACTGAATCAACTGACTTGTACTTCTTAATGAC
>NC_042998.1:151885967-151890967 GCF_006345805.1 Octopus sinensis | reverse complement strand
ATGTATATGTGTGTATATATATATATATATATATATATATATATATATATATATATATATAGGTAAACAGTAAAAATAATTACAGACATGGACAAGAACATGAAACACCACAGAGACGACACAAGAACCACAGGACGGGACATTCGAAGCCCTCAGTCATCAGTCAAGAACCAGATCATCTTAGCAATTTCGGCTGATTAATCTTGAGATTGCTCCGATATGGCCAGCCCGCCAAGGGAAATCTAAGCCAAGCGCATTAGATCCCCTGGAAGAAAGCTTCGAATGTATACAACGCGAGGACGGAAAACGAACGAAGTACATAAACAAAAATACAGAATACGTGACACCAATAAGAATACAAAAACGTAAAAACAATAACGGTAAAAATAAAAATAAAAAATAAACAACAAAACAAAACCAGGACGTAGGACAAGGGTCTTTCGACAGGACGAGTTGAGTATGGGGCTGGCTTGTGAAGTTGTGCCTAATGGCCACGGGGAGACGAACAAATACGTGTTGCTTCTGCGGCTGCTGAAAACGAAAAGAGCGCTCAACAGCGGCTAGCGGTCACGTGAGAACAAAAGACAGGAGAAAGGGACAGATGAAAAGAGAGAGAAGGTGGACGAGGGAGGAGAAGAAAGAGACAGATCGAAGGGGCTGGAGGTGAGAGAGATAGAGAAACGTAGAAGGGGGGGGGAGACGGATGGAGAGGGAAAGAAAGGAAGGGGAATAAGGGAGGAGAGAGAGAGAGAGAAAAAGAGACAGATTAAGAGTCGTATCAATGCTAGAGAAAAAATATACTTATCGTATAAGGACAATTGTGGATACGTAGCCGCCGATTATATAGGTAAACAGTAAAAATAATTACAGACATGGACAAGAACATGAAACACCACAGAGACGACACAAGAACCACAGGACGGGACATTCGAAGCCCTCAGTCATCAGTCAAGAACCAGATCATCTTAGCAATTTCGGCTGATTAATCTTGAGATTGCTCCGATATGGCCAGCCCGCCAAGGGAAATCTAAGCCAAGCGCATTAGATCCCCTGGAAGAAAGCTTCGAATGTATACAACGCGAGGACGGAAAACGAACGAAGTACATAAACAAAAATACAGAATACGTGACACCAATAAGAATACAAAAACGTAAAAACAATAACGGTAAAAATAAAAATAAAAAATAAACAACAAAACAAAACCAGGACGTAGGACAAGGGTCTTTCGACAGGACGAGTTGAGTATGGGGCTGGCTTGTGAAGTTGTGCCTAATGGCCACGGGGAGACGAACAAATACGTGATATACATATCTGCTCCTTCCATACAATTTTTATTTATATCCCTTTTATAACTTGCTCTTTCACGTTTTCCTTCTCTCTTTATTTTCATTCTTTCGTTCATTTGTTGCTTTCTTCCCTGTTCTTTTTCATTCCTGAAAATAACTAACTCCCTTTTCTTTCTTTCTGCTTATGTCACCTTACCCTCTATCCAACTATTCCACTTCCACATCCTCTACCAGTTCCTTCATCCCAAACAAAGTCTCATTTTCTTCTTCCGAGCTCCGACCCTACCATCACACATCGGAAACAATGCATTGATCTGAATCAAATCTGTCTTGTTGGATTCCGAGCACGTACTTTGATGGTGCATGTATGGATGAGAATATGTGATATATACATATATGTGTTATATATATATATATATACATGCACACTCATATACATATCTGTTTACATGTTTTATATATACATTTATATTTATATTTATACATACATTCACACGCCGCATTCGTCACACTCTCTCACAGACAAGCCAATCCTCCCCCACCAACCCCGCCCCCCGTAATATCTCTGTTCCAGGAGGAATAACCTCGCTTCCAGTAAGTCTGAATACTGAGATTCCACAGGATTGCCACGTGAAGATAATGGAAATGGAGATAATCACCGCAAGGCGTTCTCTTAGGATGTGGCTGTTGTCGTCATAGTCATCGTTATCATTATTTTATCATCATCGTCGTCATTATCTTCATCATCATCATCGTCGTTGTTGTCGGTATCGTCATGATCATCATGATCATCTTGATTATGGTCATGATCATGATCACTTTCATCTTTATGGTCGTCACCATCCTTAACATCATCAACAGCAGCATCATATCACCCTTACGCCAACTAGCCACCTCCTACTGCTCCATACCATCTCCTCTACATCATCGTTATCGTCATCATCATGATCATAATGATGATGATCATCATCATGATCATAATCATGATGATGATGATGATCATCATCATCATCAACTGCAGCATCTTCTACCTCAACCATCCACATCCTACTCCTCCTTACCACCGCCTCCTCCACCATCCCCCAACCGCCTCCACTTCATCATCATCATTATTATTATGACTTCATCCTCGTCATTTATTATCGTCAGCGCCATTATGAGCATAAGCCCTATCACCGTTTCTACGTCCCGTCGCTACCTCAATCCTTCTTCATCACCATAGCCAAGCGCAATCGACTTTCTCCACATCATCATTATCATCATCATTACCATACCAACATCATAATAATTCTTTACTACCACCACTCCCATCTCTATCATCACGGTTACATTACCAAAACAACCTACCTCCTCTTTCACCATAGCTCCATCCTCACTGGCATCACCTCTACCACCACTAACAATAGCAACAACATTGCCAGCACAACCACTACCAATACCAACACCACTCTCACTACCATTCCTGCTGCTACTGCTACTAGTACTACCCCCCCCCCAGCACTACCACCAATACCACCACCACCAAGAACAACAACAGCAGCAGCAACAATAACAACAATGACGACGACCATAACAACAAATCTGAAAATGTAAAAACCATTTTATTCTGATATTAGTACTGAAAAATTGCAAAACTCAAGAGTTTTTCTTCGCTCTAGGTTGTCTCCCTTCATTCAAGACAAAAGTAATCGAGATATTTTACAGAACAGAGAATGACAGCGAGGAAGGTGAACGAAAAATGGATTCTGAGTATTATGGGGAAAACAGAATGATGGAAACAAGAAAGACGACAGCAGGATAGAAGAGAGACAGTGATTGGATGCTACTTGTTGGATGATGGTAAGGGGATGGAGTAGAAAGGCAGCATAAGTAGCATAATATGGTGGGACACGGAGAAAGGAGTGACGTTATAGGTAGGGTGATGCAGGGTGGGGGCATAATGGAATTGAAGGAAAAGGATATATGTCAAGAAGAAGTGATGTAGAAGTGAGAAAAGAGATTGAAGGGAGAAGGCTAGAAATGACGATAAAGAATAAAGAGGAAGGGAGAGAGAGAGGAGGAGGAAGGAGAGAATAAAGATGGGAGACGGTAAGAGAGAATGATAGCTGTCAATGAAGAATGATATGGGGGAGGGAAATGGTTTGCAGCATATAAGGGTAGGGAATATTTAAGTACAAATAGATCCTAAGGTATTCCTCTTTACTCAGGCATTGTGATGCAATGATAAATTGACCACTTCAGTTTTTACGACCGTTTGCGAAGCTTAACGGGCAAACAAGTCTTCTTCAGCACCACATATCGCCATTCGTTTTGATTCTCTGACAGTTTCTTCATGAAGTTCAAATTCTTAAAATCGGTTTTCACCAGTTTGTCATGTGCTTTTCTCAGTCTTCCACTTCCACGGTACTGACCCCTTCAAGCAGTCAGCACTACTTTACACCACTGGCACTTTTTTCCCGCGTATGCACACGCATATATGTATGTATGCATATGTATATACATACATCTACGTGCGCGGGCGTATGTGTGTGTTTATTTCTTTACTGTGTTCTTGTGTTAGGAAGAAAGAAAAGAGTGCCAAATAGGTTTTGTGGAATTAATATATTCTTGAAACTCACTCTTATGGTACAAGACTGGTAGGATTTTACATTTTAGGCTAACAACATGTAAATTCCAAAATCTTGATGCATTGGTATAGGGAGGTGATGGCCTTGCTGTTGTCTCTCACGACTCAAATTTTCCTCACAATATGCATACATATAAACATACCTACACGTGAGCACGCACATACACATATACACACAAATATACGAGGGGCGTTCAATAAGTAATGCCCCTGACCCACTTCCCATAACAGTAGAGCAACGAAACTTGGCACAGTTATTAGTCTTTTTCTACATAGGAACCACCCAGAGTTACGCATTTCTCCCATCGTTTGATGCAGCTCTGGAGACCGTTTTTGTAGAAGACCCCAGCTTGGTCCTCCAACCACGACGTGACTTCAGAAATCAAGGCTGCATCATCTGGGAAACGCTTTCCTTTCAAAAACAACTTCATGGCTGGGAAGAGGTGAAAATCAGAGGGTGCAAGGTCAGGAGAGTAGGGGGTATGGGGGAGGAATTCATAGCCGCACGCCTGTGCTTCTGATCTGGCAACACGCGAGTTGTGGATCGGAGCGTTGTCCTGCAGGAGGAGGATGCCTTTGCTGATCTTGCCCCGCCTCTTGATTTTGATAGCTTCTCTTAATTTCCTCAAAAGTGAAGCATAATAGACTCCTGTAATTGTGGCACCCTTTGCCAGGAAATCTGTCATCACTACTCCGTCTCTGCACCCTTGCCTTCTTTGGAGGAGGTGAGTCACGGTGCTTCCACTGCATTGACTGGGCTTTGGTCTCTGGATCATAGTGATGGACCCAGGTTTTATCCTATGCAATCAGTCTTTTGAAAAATTTTGACTCATCTTCTTGGCACATCTCCAAATTCATCCTCGAGCAATCGACGCGTTTTGCTTCTGGAAAGGTGTGAGCAATCTGGGAATCCATCTGGCAGACACCTTTTGCATATGCAAATGGTCATGAATGATAGTTTCCACAGACCCGGTACTAATCTTGACCTCATGGCCTATTTGGCGAATAGTTATGCGTCGATCTTCCAAAATGGCAGCCTCAACTTGACAGACAGATGCCTCATCAATGGCAGAAGGGGGCGACCAGAT
>NC_042998.1:151825967-151880967 GCF_006345805.1 Octopus sinensis | reverse complement strand
ATAGCAGAAGACACTTGCCCAAGATGCCACGCAGTGGGACTGAACCCGGAACCATGTGGTTGGTTAGCAAGCTACTTTATTTCATATAATTTGCCATTTAGGCATTTACAAAGAGGGGACAAACAAGGACAGACAAATATAAAGGGTGAAGTAGCTTAACACAGTTACAATTTTCGAATGAAATTACGGATAAGATTATAAACAATGAATTTTACGAAGACAATGTTTAAAAATATTAATGATCATGTCGAAGGACGGACACCCAGCCATCCGGGTAGAACCTTTACTTTCTGATCCGGTCACACTTACCTGGTGCCAAACATACCCATCTTGCATGCCACAGGCTTCCATCTTTTCACAAACATATCTCGTGACAGACACCTCTTCTCCAGCCTGATTTTGCTACTGAGGTGGTAACTAAAAAAGTTAATCAACCCCTGGCCGGAGACAAAGGTGCCTGTCACTATACCTTTCGTACGCGTCTTCCATACTGTTTCTTTCAGTATGGCTACTACACAGAAAAAAACAAGCCTTTCTTTCCCTGTTAAGGAAAGGGGGCGGCACAATCTCGATGATAGACTCAGCTGATAGCTGTACTCTTCCCATCACTAACAACAGTTGTTCAACAAAAGCTATCAGTCCCGATAACTCCGGACACTCCACGAATGCGTGCAAGACGGTCTCCCTATCCTGCTCACATCGCGGGCATGTCGGCGAGACGGCACTACCGTGCCTTGACAGCTTGTCGCGAACAGGTAAAGCCGCACGGAAACACTGCCAGGCCAGGGATTTCTGGTAATTATCCCAATACCCCGGCCCGAACGTCCTCCGGAACAGGTTGACCAACTGATTTTCATCGTAGCCCAGGGTCTCCCCCAAGGCGTCTTCGGACTTAATCTCCACTAACCCGCTATAGAAATCCGTGGTGGAACTCCTGTTGCCGGCGTTGCCCACCCGAGATAGTAGCTGGAGCGCCTGACGGCACTCCAAATGCCATTCACTCAGTTTAGGTCTCCGCTTGATCCATGCACCGATGTCCGTTAGGGATGTTAACTGGGGAAGGTAGAACCGGACGTGCGGTGACCACACCTGCTCTCCATCCAGGTAAAGCCAGAGGTGCCTCAACCTTAACGCGAGTTTTCGCATCCTCAGCCAAGGCATCCCTAGCCCACCCTTTAGCGGTTTCTGGCAGGAGACAGAGCGCTTTACAAGTGGGTTTCCTCCTTTCCACAAAAATCGGAAAAGGATTCTCTCCAACTTGTTCAGCCACAAATCGGGGCAAGGCACCACGGTCAGACGGTAGGTGATTACTGATGCTATAAACATCTGCACCACCTCCGCCTTCCCTAGCAGGGATAACGCCCGCCCAGACCAGGTCTGGGTTAGAGCGGTCACCTTGTTGGCCACCTAACTCCAATTTTTCTCAATCTGGAGGTCTGGCCCGAACCAGACTCCGAGCAGCTTAACAGGACCTTCCGTCCAACGCCCTACGACGTTATTGGACGGCATCGGCTTGCCCCTCCAGGTGCCGAGTTGCAAACCGACCGACTTGTCCTTGTTAACCTTTGCTCCTGCCACCGCCTCGTAGCTTTTGATGGCCTCTTCCACCACTGGAAGCTGGCCTTCGTCTGCCACGATGATGGAGGTGTCATCCGCATACGCCGTAGCTCCTCTTCCACACCATAGATCATGCGGCGCGCCCCCTAGTGCCTCCAACTTCCGCAGCAAAGGCTCAAGAGCCAATACGTATAGGAGCGAGGACAGGGGACACCCTTGACGAACTGAACGCTCGATCCTGAATGGCTTCGAAAAGGAACCGTTCACCTTGACTACAGACTCGATGTCGCTATACAAAGCAGCGATCCAACCTCGAAAGGTCGGGCCTAGACCAGCCTCTCCGAGGACCGCCGCCAAGTACCGATGGTCGACCCTATCAAATGCTTTGGACTGGTCTAAATGTACCAGTGCTCCCCCTGCGCCAGAAAGCTTCCCCACCCTCTCTAAGGAGTAGCGTATAAGGTGGAGATTGTCGTAGATCGTTCTGCCGGGGATAGCGCACGTTTGCGCTTCCCCGACAAGTTTGTCCACGACCCGCGCCAACCTTTTTGCTAGCACCTTGGCCAGAATCTTTAACTCTGTGTTTAACAGAGTTATGGGCCTGAAGTTCCCTATCTCGTCCCCCTTGTTCGGGTCCTTCCTGATCAACGTCACCGCCCCCCGGCTCGCAGACTTGGGAATTCTCCCATTCTACTGCCAGTTGGCGTAGACGCTAGCCAGCAGGTGCCCGAACAAGTCTGGCATACTTTTGTAAAATTCATAGGGCAGACCATCGAGACCCGGCGATTTCTCCCCGGGGCACTTGCCCAACACCTCGATTACTTCCTCGGCTGTGATTGGCCCTTCACAGCACTCAGCCTCTCGTGTCGAGAGGCGCGGGCCACCAGACAGGAAGTCCCTAATGGCCTCACCATGATCCAGCGTCCTGCACCTCCCGAACAACTCGGCGAAGTGCTTGTGAAGTGCCTCACACATCTCGTCCCGCTTCTTGATCGTGCATCCGTTTTCATCAACAAGAGACCCAATTGTGGCATCGTTTCCACGCTGTGTTTCTATCGTACGGGCCCATCCGGCAACATTAATTCCCTCACGGCCCAATGCTCGTACTCTAGCCCGAACTCTACATTCCTCATGTTTGGTTTTGAGGTGACGGTCTAATGCCGTTCTCGCCGCTAAAATGTGAGATGCAGAGCCCAACCTCAACGCCTCCTCTAAGTTCTTAACTAGTTGCCCTTCTATTCTAGCCCTATCTAGTCTTAGTTGTTTACTAAATCTAATGGACTCGAATCGAATGGCTCTTTTGAGGGCGAACCACCACCGGTTATTAACCACGGCTCCGGTTAACGCCCTCTGCACTAACACCTTAATCCGGCTACGGTATGCCTCACGTGTCAAAATAGACTTGTTCAGCTTCCAGTAGCCGGTTCCTATCTTAAGTGTGCTATCTATGTCCAATCTACACGTGACCATTCTATGGTCAGTATAGGGCACCTGGACGAGCTGTGGACAACTAAAACTAGACTTATCTCTAGTTCTTATCACTATCCTGTCTAGATAAGACTTGAACCTTCCGTCGCCACTCATCCAGGTCCACTCTGGGACGTTCGGATGGTCACGTCTGTAACGATCTGCTAGCTGAAACCACTTAAGCAGATCCACGAGACGTGAGTTCACTTTCCTATAGATCGAGCCAACGCTATCGATGTGTACGTCAACGATAGCATTAAAGTCCCCTAATATCACTAAAGTCTTCGACGTCACGAGAAAGCCCTCTAGGCGCCGATAAAAATCAGTTTGGAAACCTCTAGCACAAGGTGCATAGAGTCCGATCAACCTGAAGGCCTTATTGTTGTATGTCACATCAAGGACGACCAGCCCACCTTCTGGGTCTACATAGACTGTACTTGTCTGTAGAGCCAAGTCTTTACGGATCAGTACCACTACGCCCCCTCGCCCTCCGGTCTGGCCAGGAGACATGATTTTCTCGTAGCCATTCAGGAGAGGCGAGAAGGTTTGTAGGCTGTCCAGCTTGGTCTCTGTAGCAACCATCACATGTATATCATGTGATCTGAGGTCGTCGAGGAAACAAGCCTGCTTCCACTTCGAACTCAGACCACGCACATTTAAACAACCAAGGTTAAGCGAAGCCATTACAAAAAGTAAAAGTTCTACTTACATTTCGTTGGAGAGGTGGGGGCCGACCTCACCACACGTTTGTGGGCCCCTTCTTTCTCCTCTTTCTTCAGATAGTCCGGCAAGTTCGCGATATGCCGGATGGCGTTTGGGTGTCTGTCTTTTAATTGTTTGAACGTTGTTTCCGCAATCCACGCGTGTCTATTTCGATCTTTGTATTTGTTGTACAGTCTTGCTGACTGATGCTGAACCACAATATCGTTTATGTATTTGTCTTGTGTGTCGAATTCAATTAATATGAGTTCATTTTCTTTTTTGTCTTCTTTTTCTGGGCCAGTTGAGCGGGATTTTTTTTTCCGTGTCTGTGGTGTGTCTTTGTTTTTATTATTTTTTGTAGGGGATGTGGACGGGGATGATGCACGAATTCTTTTACGAACTGGTGTAAATCCCCCCTCTGATACCTCCATGGTATCGTCTGGGGTAGCAATAGTTTGTTCGGTAGGCGCCGCAGTTTTTAGGGGGTTGGGAGGTTTTAATAATGTAGGGGTTTGTGAGTGCGAGGGCTGGGTTTTTTCTTCAGTCTGTTTTGGGGTTGGCACCGTAACAGCAGGAGTGGGATTTTTTGTTTTTGTAGGGGTAGGTGAGTTTGCAAGGGTAGGGACTTTTTTATTATCTGAGGGGCCTGGTGTCTGCGGTTTCTTTTGCTTGTCTGGACAGTCTACACGAATGTGGCCCTTTTTGCCGCAGGCGTAACAGGTGGGTTTTCGGCCTTCGACCTGTACCCTGAGGGGTACGTTCTCGCCCACGAGCACCCTCTCAGGAAGGAGCTGCAGGTCCTCCGCTGTTCCTTGAATTAATATATTAATGTTACGCCCGAGCCAAAATAGAGGGGCAGAGCATGTTACTTCTAGTATTTTAATTTTGTCCGCCCTTTTATATAACAGGGCGGCCACTACCTCTACCGGATCTACTTCCGGCGGGGCTTCTACAATCCTGACCCGGGACGTCCTGCGTCCCCTATAGCTCCGGAAAAGTACCACCTCCTTGGTTTTTAGGGGGTTCACAGAATGCCCGCGGGCCATTTCTTCCCCCGAGAAGCGGACATCCACAGTTCCATATGCACGTTCCCTGGCGACGTACACGATGTCCTTCCAAATCGGGGACAGGCATTTCTCGATGGTGTTTTTTTCAAAGTGTTTGAACCTTCTGCTTTGTGGACAGAAGGTTTTAAACACTACGGTCCGCTTCTCGGTCTCCACGATACTGGCGGAGGGTGATATTTTAACATCACCACCCTCCTCTTGCATTCTTTTAAATAGCTCGACGAGCTGATTGACGTTGATGTCAATGTTCTCGGTAGCCAATGCGGCTACCGCAGAAAATTTTTTAACATTGCTCTCCTCAAGAGCACTACTTTCGTGAATAATTTCAACAGACATTATTCTATTGAAATTAGACAACACAAAAATTACGAATATTGGTTTCCCACAAAACTGGGAAACCTATAGAAAGTTTTTCTTCCAAAGTAGTTCAAAAAAGCAGTTCAAAAATTCCAATTCCCACCCCCATTCGGGGGAGGAGCACGAAAATAGTCTGGCAGGACTATATATAGTCACGTAAATAAAAAGCCACAATGGCTAACAGTTCAACGGTAAGAAATTATCCAATTATTCCCCGGTAAAACCGGAGAACAAGACAGTTCAGCAACGTTTAAAGACAAATTTTCAGTAGTAGAAATTCAACAATTAACAACACAGCAAAATTCTTACAGGGAAGAAAACGCGTCCAAACAGTAGTACGGTAAGCAAAGTCACTCTTCAGTCAGTGAGGTTAGCAAGCTACTTACCACACAGCCACTCCTGCACCTATAAATATATATATATATATATATATATATATATTCTTTTACTGGCTTCAATCACTTGATTGCAGCCAAACGTATGTATTTGCTGATAGTTTTTTTTTGTTACTCATAGTTCTTTTTACTGTTTTTAGTCCTTATCACAGAGATTCTTCATATATCTATCCTTATACACACTTTTTAAAATTTATCTTATTCTAATTCTGGTCTCCTGAATTTATATCTCCTGAATTTCATTTCCTGCGTACGTATATGCATTTTCATTGGTCACACTTTTCTATGTATAGATATGAATGTAAATGCTTTCCCAAATAAATTGCACTTCATGTTTGAAGTTCAGAATAGGCTATAAGGTTGGACTCAAGCGCTCAACTATGAGAAAAGGCAAGAAAGCGATTTTTAAACTTCTACCTTTTATATTTACTTCTTCCTTTTCCTTTTCTCGCTTTTTCTTTCATCCTATCGTCCTGATTTTAGCTTGTTATCCCATGTGGGCAGTGCCTGAAGATTGCGCTAAGACACTAGACGTGTTGAAAAATACCTTCATCACATGAAACTAATTAGTAGCTCATAAAAACATACATTGTGTTTATTAAACATTTATCTCTCACCAAATGGAGAACGTTTGTAATCTGCACAGAGAAGAGAGAGAGAAGAGAGAGAGAGAGAGAGAGAGAGAGAGAGAAAGAGAGGGAGATGTGTTTTTTGTGGGGTTGTTGGGGGGAAAATGTAGCTAAAAGATTAAATGGAATTATCTTGCCGCCATGATACTATAATTTTATATCTAGTAAAATATGTTTTCTTACAATTCTCTAAATATTTTCCAGACAAGCAGATATTTAAGGACAGACCGAAATATTTTAGTAAAGTCCTCAGTCGAAGTGGATATACAGAAATAGTGAAATACAATAATAATGATAATACAAATGCAGCGGTCAGTATATGTAGAAAGAGATCTGGTGTGTGATTTCATCCGACGCTTATCAAGACATGTAGCCACCTTACTTCAACATTTTCCTTTTAAGATAAATTATATAAAAAACAATATTTCACTACATACAAATTGCCTAAACATTAAGTAAGTTGAACTTGTCTAAATTTAGTATCACCCACTTTGAAACTTCATTAAATCTACAGTTGCCCACTGTAAGGCGAAGCCACACTGTGATATTGTTTTAATGCGTCACTGTTAACATTGATTTGATATCAAGGTTTTACCGAGAATTCACATCCAATTAATCCAAAGTTAGGCTTCAACAACACAAATACTTTTAGAAACCAGAATGTGAAGGTAGATACGTTCCTTTCGAATTGTACTAATACACTGAAGTCAACACATCCTTTGGCTTAAGGTAGAAAATTTTATGCTTTGTAAAACTTTTTACTGCCAATAGCAATCTGTGTACTTCCAGGGCCTCTGAAATCAACGATTTCAAAGAATTTCTAACTTCCAGCTACTTAATTGCTATTCAGAATTTGTTATATCATGCGGATATAAAACTCGCAGAATAGTAAATTACTTTAAACTTATCATTACAAATAGATGTCTCACCAATATTACTCATATCCATGAAACTTGAGCAACACTTCCAATGAAGCTGAGCCAGCTCATTGGTTATCATAATGATAGAAAAACAAAAGAAATAATTATTTTTCCATTGATATTAGATGTACTTGTTATAAAAATATAGTTACCAAAAGCAACTGCCTCAGTGAGTAAATTTTTTGGCAATTTTTTCCAACATACTCTTTGAGCATCTTTTTATCTTGATGTAAAGCATATTTGTTTAATATACTTGTTAATAGTAATTACTCTAATAAACATTCTAGCAAGAAAATCAAAAAGAAATTCTAACCTAATATATTACATAATAATGTTTATTAAACTTATTGCCTACTACCATGATATCTTACAATTTTTTGCCTCTTCTAGCCTATTTAATAGTAAATTTATCGTATCATCATATTTACTCTCTACACTATATTACACCAGCATCGTTCTTCATTTCCCCATTCCCTCGATACAATCACCAAACTTTCTCATTTAACTGCAGGAACTTAAATTTTATTGTATTTCCCAATTGAAAATTTATTTAAATGCCTTCTCTATCCGTAGGCTGCCGTGTTTTTTTTTAATATTGCCTTTATAAAAACATATGGACTGCACACATGTAAATGTGAAACTTTATAGTACACATAGTATACACATACACTCACTCACACGCCCGCATACACACATCTAGGTATATGAATGAGTTACTATCTATGACTATTTTCCCTTGTTAATGATTAATAATGTTTACCTCTATCTTCATGTGTGTATATGTTAAGTGTGTGTGTGTGTTTATGTGCGTGTACATATGCATGTGCACGTGCGTGTATATAAGTGTGTGTGTATGTGTGTGTGTGTATGTGTATGTGTGTATGTGTGTGTGTATGTGTGTGTGTGTGACTCTGTGTGTGTATGTCTGTGTGTATACTACAGCGCCAATTGAGCTAAGATTAAATAATTATAGAGAATTCCACGATTTAGCCACGTTGTGAAATTTATTTCTATGACTATATTTTAGGTAGTTTAGCATCAGCATCGAACATTTTTCTTTCAAAACAATCCTATCCAATTACATTGGAATAAAAATGGACTATTCTAGAACAAGCTGAAGCTTTAAAACCTGGATTCTCCTCTTCAAATTTGCATTGGAAGCTATTTAGGGAAAGAGTGTTTTTTAATGAAATTTCAATACACGCGCATATTATATCTAAATTAACTAATAAAACACAAAAACTTATAGTCCTCAACACTAGCAAGAATAGAAATAATAACACCAATAACAACAACAACAACAACAACAATAACAATAATAAAAATTATAAAATGAAAGTAACTAAGCACAGTATAGATAATATTAATAACACTAATCATGACAGCAACAACAACAAAAAATATTAACGCAAAATAAAATGATAAATATAAATAAGTATAAACATAATATTTATCACTCGCACAGCAATAAACACGTGTCGTATGGTAGGAATACCGAAAATACTAAAAATATTAATTGGCTTATATTCCCGTATGCTGTGCAAATTAAACATAACTCAGTCAAATCTATATTCAAAATTATTAATAAACACTTTGATAAGAATAACAGATATTCGAAATTATTAACAGTAAAACAATAAAGATAGGTTATAGTCTTGCCCATAACTTAGCTAGCACTATTTCCTCCTTAAATAAAAAAAACTCGATGCTTACATAATAATAACAATAAAAATAATAAAAATAACAACTATTACAACCACCTCAAACCTAGTAAAGATAATACCAACTATAATATTACTCTAAATCACAATACACTCCATAATAATAATAATTCACCTATAAATACTAATCTAGTAGTAAATAACTTCAGAAATAAAAATAATTGCGCTCTTAATAACGCATGTCAAAGAAAAAGTGTAATATATCAGTGCACAGTCACAACACAATATAATAAACATATATATAGGAGCCACCCAAAACGAAATGAAGAGAAGATTAGCCGCGTACCTACACACTTTCAGAAATAGAAATAAGATTAGCTTGACCGGATTAAGTAAATGCATTTGGGATCTTAAAGATAAAGCTATTAGCTCACTTCGGTGCCATCGTACAATGTAAAAAATAATAAATGTCACTCGTGCATTAATGAAAACTTTTTCATATTAATGGCCAGACTATCATTGATTAACTTAAGGAAAGAACGAAACATGCTTACTTGCACATAGGTAAGCATGTTTTCTCTAGATATAATTAATATTAGGGATTCCATATGCATCTTCTCCACTAATGGTACCCATAGCTCTTCACCTTAGTAATAGTAGAATTTGATTCTAAGTGTTAGCATAATTTACCTTTCAACAGTTTTGTTTGATAAATTAACTTAGGTAGTTCAGCATTAATATTCTTACACTAAACCCCTCCGAGTTAAAAAAAACCCATCTCCAACACATAACAATTTCATTATATGACTTCATTATATTACTTCTCAATACAATCTCTTCACCCTCTTATAAATACATATTGACCCTTCTCTTAATTCTTAGCACAAATTTATACTATAGCGTGCACACGTACAACACCCTACAACACCTCTCCCTTAATAGTACCATTGGTCCTTCACCTTAATAGTGAAGGAATTTGTCTTTATTTTGTAACACAATTTACCTTTTATTCATATTGAATGTTTGATTGTCTCACTTCAATATATTTCAAGAGCCCTTTTAGTTAATCCAGCAATTGTCAACTTTTAATAAATACAGACCCCTCTCTAGTGTACTTACTCATTGCAATGCCTCCCCCACACAGCGCTTAACATTTTAATACCAACTTTTTTACTCTTATTTAGTTATGTACTTGCTTGCACTTCTTTTACAATTTGCACTTAACTATGTGTTATTATGTGCATTAATCTATGCATAGGAGACCACTTGTGGATGCATGCGTATGTGTCTGCTCATATATGGAATTAATATATATATTGAGATAATGAGTATGTATGTATGTTTGTGCATGTGTGTGCTTGTGTGTCTGCATGTGTGTGCATATGTATATGTATATATATATATATATATATATATATATATATATATATATGTATGTATATATATAAATGAATTTAAATAACGATCGTTTGTGATCTTTTAGCATATTGGTTATCCACTTAGTGGTTATCCCTAAACATACGTATGTATATATATATATATATATATATATATATATATATATATATATATATATATATACATATGTGCAGACGTATGTATATGTGTGCATTTATTTGTGTATGTATGAACATATTTTAGTGGGAATTTGCATCTGTAAACATATTTTTGCAAGTACATCACTTTAAACTTATTAATTTATTAAATATGGATCTATATATTGCAACTTATTTAACTGTTCGGTTGGTTGACTGGTTAATTGATTGTTTAGTCAAAATATTATTTGATTAATTAATTAGTTCACTGATTTGGTGGGCTTACTGATTAATTAAGGAATTGATTGGTGGCTGCATAAATTTCCAACTTGGTATTACTTTCCGATCACTTGTTAATCCATTTATTATCTCCCCTTAACCATCAATATTTCTAAATGTCCAACTGGAAAATTCCATTGATATTTTCATATTTCTATTTTTATTTTTATTGACTTAAATGGCTTTAGGTCCCTTCTCCCTTTAACCATCAAAATTCTTAAATGCCCAACTGGAAAATTTTCTAATTTTTATTATCTTATTAGTCTTATTTTATTTTATTTTATTTATATTTTTATACTTTTATATTCTTATTTTTAGATTGAATTAAACAGCTTTGGGTCCCTAATAGCATATACCATTCATTTATTTTAACCCGGAGAATAACGGTTTATTAATAGCCAGTCATTTTGTTTTAAAATACTAACTGACCAATTATATCTGGCGGTGGCCCCTGGTCTACTTACATTAGGTGGATTGACTGAAATGCCTACTAGTGATAAGGGAAAAATTATATTAAACCGATAAGCAAGTTATAACAAATACTATTACTAGTACTATAAATATAATTATTATTAATAACACTAGAGTGTATTTTTACTCCTATTTCCGCAAAGAGCAATTTTTTCTAACCTACGTCCCCTCCGTACATAAGAATATCCCACCACATACCCCTTTTATTTCAAATTTTGGTGATTTACTTATCGTCCAATGACTTTACAAGCAACATGACATGACTCTCACCATATTCAACCTTTCCTTCTTCTTTTCTTGTCTCTTCTTTTTATTTATTCATTTTCCACTCTGATGAAGCTCCATGATTCAAATCGGTTTTATTACCAACTATGACATATATTCTCTTAGCATCATAATGGTAATTCCAAAGAACATTGGCAGCAGAAACAGCTGTTATATGGGATGCAGTCTTTTTATAAACGATCAATAAATAATGATTGATGCAAATCAATTGTTGTTCATCAATGTTATCTACATTTTATGATTTCTTTATAGATGTCTATATGTGTGTTTGTGTATGTGTTTGTGTGTGTGTGTGTGTGTGTGTGTGTGTGTGTGTGTGTGTGTGTGTGTGTGTGTGTGTGTGTATACGAGTTTATGTGTGTATATATATATCGTATAAAGAAATATGTCGTAAGTTCATTTCTTTATAAATTGTTTATATTGTGAGACAAAGTCAGATGCATTTCTAGCCACTAGCAATACATACACACGTCAAACACTTAACATCTGCTGGGCTTCGGCACCCGCATATGCGTCCTCATATGAGCAGGACATGTTGCGGTGCTACTTAAGAGCTCAAATGTACATATATGTATGTATGCATGCATGTATGTATGTATGTATGTATGTATGTATGTATGTATGTATGTATGTATGTATGTATGTATGTATGTATGTATATCTCTGTGTGTATTTACACAAAAACGCACTCTCATTCATACACATACTTTTATACAAGCATATATGCATACATGCATATATATATATATATATATATATATATATATATATATATATATACATACATATATATATATACATACACATAGATACATACATTCATACATACATACATACATACATACATACATACATACATACATACGTACATACATACATTCATACATACATACATACATACATACATACATACATACATACATACATACGTACATACATACATTCATACATACATACATACATACATACATACATACATACATACATACATACGTACATGCATACATACATACGTACATACATATACATGCCTGTGTGTATGCCTGTTTGTATACGTTTTGTTTGTATCTCTAAGTGTATTTGTGCGTGCGTGTGTGTGTGTGTGTATAGACGCGTGGCATTACACATCAAATTTCAAGCGGGATGAGATAAAGAGATAGAGAGGAAGAGCCAAGGAGAAAGAAAAAGAGAGAGGGGGAGGACAGATTCCGATAATACTTAAAAACTGGCACTCTGTCGGTTACGACGACAAGGGTTCCAATTGATCCGATCAATGGAACAGCCTGCTTATGAAATTAGCGTGTAAGTGGCTGATCACTCAACAGCCACGTGTATCCTTTAGCGTAGTTCTTAAGGAGATTCAGTGTGGCAAGGCCGGCCCGCTGAATTACAGGTACTACTCATTTTTGCGAGCTGAGTGGACAGGGGTAACGTGAAATAAAGTGTCTTGCTCAAGGACACAACGTATCGCCGGGAATTGAACTCACGACCTTATGAACGTGAGCCGAAAACCCTAATCACTAAGCCTTTCGCCTTATATGTGTATATATGTATATATATATATATATATATATATATATATATATATATATATATATAGAGAGAGAGAGAGAGAGAGAGAGAGATTATATATACACATATATAAATATTTGTATATATATTATGTATATATGTGCGTGTGTATCCGCGTATGTGTATGTGCGTGAGCCTACCATAGCAGCTTTACGATAATTCAACCTCCTCAGATTCCTAGTATACATAAAGGATCACGTAAGAAAGATAGACGGGAACTCTGAGCATATATATATACACCGAACTTCAATTATATACAAAACAAAATCACATCTGCTCGCGTGCTCGCCGCATATTTCAATCTCGTTGGCATTCTTTTTGTATAACCAGGTTTCTCTCTCTCGTCTATCTACCTAGTTATTCATGTTCATATATCTAGCTACTCAAACACACACACACTTTCGGTGCGTTGGTTTTCTTTATTACGGCGCCATGATTTACAATCCTGTAAATAATAATAATGGTATTTTTATATAAGCTTAAAAATTATGGCGATTACCGTGCAGTAACTAAGGAAAATAGTCTAATAAAGGGGCATATAAGCCCACGACAGAAAAAAGAAGGCTTTCCTATCAGCTTGGGAGTCGAACCCACATCCCTTTGTTAACGCAACCAAGTGTGTTACCTTCACATCAGCGAATTAGCGTCCCTCTTTCTGTCAAAAACAAATATGAACTAATATATAGTTCTTAAATTTGGCAGAAAGGGGAGGCTGATTCGCTGGTGTAAAGATAACACACTTGGTCGCGTTAACAAAGGGATGTAAGTTCGACTCCAACGCGAATAGAAGAGCCTTCTTTTTTTTCTGTCTAGGGCTTATATGTCTCTTTATTAGACTACTTTCCTTAGTCATTGTGGAGATTCTGGGTGAGTCCAGGAAGAGATTTCGCTGCAAAAGGCCAGAGGCCTTCCACTCGTGTAGGCTATGCCTACACCAAAACAATGTACTAGTCCACAATTCCATTCTCGTAACCAACTACTTGACAGAGATAGGCATCAAAACTGTCCTTCACCCTCCCAACAGTCCAGACATTGCTCCCAGTGACTTTTGACTGTTCCCTAAGCGGAAAGAGAACTTCAGAGGTAGTCATTTTGAAGAAATTGAGAAGATGAAGAAGGCTGTGACAAGGGTCCTAGACACCTTCACTTTGGAGGACGTCCATGAAGTGGTTGGAGCGCTGCAAGTGCATTGAAGTTAGAAGATCCCACATTGAAGGCGATTAGAGTTTTGTACGTCTTTGAAATTAATATATGACTCTCCACAAAATGTTTCAAAACTTCTTGGATTCAAAACATCTTGTATATATACGTGTACATATGTGACAATATTACCGAGTGTAACCTTTATTTTTAACGCAGTAAAGTGTGATTTAATGAAAATTTGGCTATTACTTGTAGCAAGTCGAGCGACAGTATATAGATACGCAACGTTTGCTCTATTACATTTTTTAAAAATTGATGTCTCATATAACTTACCTGTTCTAGATAGAAACAAAGAAATTGTTTCTTATTATTTATGAGAATTATTACACATTTTACAATATCTAACCAGTAAAATGTTTTTCCACATTTAAGAATCTGTAGATTACTTAATCATCACACAAATTTTACTACTTTAGTAAGACCTAGCAATACAAAGAATCAATCATGACACATTCTTCGGCACATTCCAGCTTATCTGATGACCTCAATATTCAGTTTTGTTATGTGTAATAGATACCCTAATTTCAGATTCCGGGTACTTTGAGTTGAACATACAACATACAGTAAAGTCCCAGTTTTACCGTCTATCTACGTAAGGAATAAAATCACTAGGGTTTGTGGTAACATTTTAACTTATAAATCCCTTTAAAGGAAGTCTGCCTTTGGACGATTCGAACCTTGCACAAATAGTACAGTGTATTTAGGTCTTAAAACAGAAATGTTTCCATACATCCTGAACTCTATAAAGGTTAAAATAGAAGCTAGCTGACTTTAGATACTTGTTGAATCCTGTACAAAATTTGAACAGTTATAATCAACCATTTGTTCACACATAGCAAGTCGAACTGCAGAAATGATTTCAACAATTCTTGTTGATATACATTGGAAGAGTTAGACTCTACCAGGCCAAGTTATACAAGACATAATCTCCAATGGTACCCCTACACACTGCAATACGGAGGGTTATGTTACATCGCAAGGTAAACTGAGTTAGTACCACGAACTGAAATAATGGGTGAGGGTCTGTAGTCAATATGAAATGAAGTGGAAATATAAACTAAAGAAATATTTATCATAGTATGCAATAGACTCTAATGACTTCAAAAGAGACACTATTCCACGAGGATTATACCGCGGACATATAAATATAGAGAATACATAAATAGGGATAGATAAACATAGATAGATTGATTGATTGATAGGCACGCAAAGACAAACACACAACTATGTGTGTATATATATATATATATATATATATATATATATATATATATATATATACATACATACATACATATATATCCACTTCTCCTGCACTATCTCTGACACATCTGTCTCCTTTCTTGACATTTCGGTCAGCATTCATCACTCCACTCTTACCACCTCCATCCACTACAAACACACAGACTCACACTCATATCTAAACTTCTCCTCCTCCCACCCCAAACACACCAAGCTTTCCATCCCCTATTCCCAATTCCTCCGTCTACGCAGGTTTCTAGTGACGACCATGACTTTGAGACTCAGTCTCAACTCATGGCTCGCACCTTCATCCTACGTGGATATCCCCTCACCACTATCCACACCGCCCTTGCCAGAGCACGTTCCATGGACCGTGCATCTGGTTCCCCCCCCCGAACCCGCCCTGCAGCCTCCCGCCTCCCGCCTCCCTTTCCTCTCACCTACCCCCACCACCCTACCTCTCCAACGCACCATTCTCCGAGCTTTCCGGCATCTCCAGTCCGACCCGTCCACTTCACACATCTTCCCTAACCGACCCCTCCCCTCCTTCAAATGAGCCCACAACCTACGAGACCTTTTGGTCCACAGCTTCTTCCCCAACCCTACCTCTCAACCTGGCTCGTTCCCCTGCTCCCGCCCACGCTGTCGCACTTGCCCTTACCTCTCCAACACCACCCTCCTCACCGGCACCTATCATCGACCCTATCGCATCATCGACTCTTTCACCTGCACCTCCACCAATATCATCTATTGCATCTCCTGCTCTCTCTGCCATTCCCTGTACATCGGACAAACGGGACGCCGCTTGGCTGACCGGTTCGCGGAACACCTCCGAGACATCCGCCTCGGCAATGACACCCCGGTCTCACGCCATTTCCGCTCCACCGGTCACTCCTTGCAACACCTGTCTGTGTTCGGATTTTCCTTGCACAGAGGCCATCCGGACTCCCGTTTGCGCCGTGAACAGGGATTAATCTTCTCTCTTCGCTCTTTTACGCCATTTGGGCTCAACTCCCCCCCCTCTTCATCTAACCTTCTTCCCGACTCCTACTTCTCTTCACTCCTACATCTTTTCACCCCTACTCTCTTTCCCTCTTCTCTCTTACTCTCTTTCTCCCTTCTCTTTCTCTCTGCTCCCTCACTCTCCTTCTCTCCTCTCTCCCCCTCCCTCTTCCTTCTTCCCACTCAACTCTCCTCTCTTGCCCCGACTCCTACTTCTCTTCACCCCTACTCTCTTTCCCTCTTCTCTCTTTCTCTTTCTCTCTTCCTTCCTACACTCTTCCTCTTTCTCTCTTTCTCTCCCCTCTTTGCCGCTTCCCTCTTTCTCTCTTTCTCTCTTCTCTCCTCCTCTCTCTCCTCACATACCCCATAAGCCTACCCACCTCTACACATTCCCCTCTCCCCATAAGCCTACCCACCTCTACACATTCCCCTCTCCCCATAAGCCTACCCACCTCTACACATTCCTACTCCATCATCCCTATCCTTCACATCCTCCCATCCTATCCCACAACCCTCCCCCCACATACTCCACCTCTACCCCACCCTTTGCCTACCCACAAACCCCAACTCTACCCCAACCCTCAGCCGAACCCACACCCACCCGTGCTTTCCCCACTCTCGCCTCCCAACAACATCACACCACGCCACACTACACCATAGAACATTACACATCACATACAACATTACACATCACATCACAACACACCATTCCCACATTTTTACACCTACACATACATACACGCACACGTCCAGACCACCAGCCCTCTTGCACACGCACAAACATACTCTCTTATACACACACACACCTTCGTATTGGGGACCATCTTTACTTTGTTATCTCCCCTACTTTCCTTCTCGTGTGTGACCCTTCTCTCCGAGTCTGACGCCATGATAGATCGTTAGCCACTACACACATTTTTTTCTCTCCTTGTTTCTTTCCTTGTTTTTTTCTGTGTCCCTTTCTGTAGAAGAGCGTAGGCTCGAAACGTAAAAGACTTTTTCTATTTCTGAGCGTTATACTAATACATCTGTTTGTTTTGTACACCACCTGTCTTCGTCCTTTGTTTTTTTCGTAAACTCTCCTTATATATATATATAATCTCCTTATTTCAATATATATATATAATCACCTTATTTTTAATTATATGGATAATACCATACTAAATTCTGGTGCCTTCAACTTAAGTACCATATTCATCTGAATCTAAATTTTACTGAACTTATCTACCATACCTATAATATATATATATATATATATATATATCCACTCACAACTTATAAATAAGGGCAAAAGAAAAAATTCCCATGCCAAATATGCCGAGAAATAGACTTTAAATCGTCAATAACCATAAATAATTCATCACTAAAAACACGCGTCTCATAGCAAGCTGACAGAAATTTCTAGAACACATTCCCTTATTACCGAATCGGTCCGATTTCTGAGTTGATTCATAAAGACTTTTCTCGTCATTGACGATTTAAAGTCTATTTCTTGGCATATTTGGCATGGGAAATTTTTCTTTTGCCCTTATTTGTAAGTTGTTTATAATTTTCGCCTTTAAAGGTGTTTTCTAATATGCTGGCCACTGATAACATTTTTTGAAAATTTTATCCTATATAACGATAATATGTAGCAACTGGTTAAGAAGTCAAGCGGTTCTTATGTCGGTGGTCACCAAGTGTAACGATTTATATGTAGCAAATAAATAAGAGGAGAAAAATATTAATTGATAGTTATGGCCTTTAATTTTGTCATTACAATACAATGTAAGATGCAATTTCTCGGAGTTGTTGCAGCTCACACATAATTTGCAGTTCTGTTATCCATTCTGTACATTATTAAGTTCATTTTTTGTACACTGCTAGAAGATGGATGCAAGAAAGAGAGGGAAGAGTAAAAGAATTTAGACAAGTAGAGAAAGTTATGCACCACCGTGCATAATGCGAATTTTTCTGTCGGTGCCAAACGAAAGGAGATGAGACTGAATTTGGGTTCTGTATTTATATATTCTCTTATTCTCGGATCAGGCCTAACAAAGGATTTTTCGTTTGTTATCTGTCTTGACTTAGATCCGACTGGAGAAGGTTATACGCTAACAGCTGAATCACAAACTTCCTTGGGCAAATGCCAAGAACAATGGAAAGGAACTCGCAGAATAATTTGGATTGCGTTTCAAGTCTTGGCTAAGAATCTAGGAAGCTTTTCACTACACACACACACACACATATATATATATATATGTGTATCAAATATATATATACATACATACATACATACATACATACACACACACACACACACACACACACACACACACACACATATATATATATATATATATATATATATATATATATATATATATATATATATATATATATATATATATATATATATATAAAACTTAGATAAAACTTAGATAAAACTTAGAAAAATTCCCATGCCAAATATGCCGAGAAATAGACTTTAAATCGTCAATAACCATAAATAATTCATCACTAAAAACACGCGTCTCATAGCAAGCTGACAGAAATTTCTAGAACACATTCCCTTATTACCGAATCGGTCCGATTTCTGAGTTGATTCATAAAGACTTTTCTCGTCATTGACGATTTAAAGTCTATTTCTTGGCATATTTGGCATGGGAAATTTTTCTTTTGCCCTTATTTGTAAGTTGTTTATAATTTTCGCCTTTAAAGGTGTTTTCTAATATGCTGGCCATACGTATTTATATATAAGTTCATTTGGAATGATCCCGACATATATAGCCTATATCCTCTTTATAAAGAGCGTTCGGCTTCTTTATATGAACAACATTCGCGTGCATCGAGTAACTTGTATGGATCACAACTCAACTGAATGGGGATATGAGAAGCTTTTCTCTTTCTTGTTCCCATTCTCATCCTATATCTCTCCCTGTCTCCGACTTATCCCTTTGTGTTTCCTTTCATATCTTCCTTTGTCACACACTTTATACATGTATATAGGCTTGCGAACATGCATTTTATGGACGGTTTAGTACGTACACATAAATATCAAATTATGCTTTATATGTTTATTTTAATATATATTATAATTTTCTATCGAATGAAAAATAGCAAAAAATATCAACATCAACAGCAGCGGCAGCTGTAGAACCACGACGCCACCACCAACAATAACAACAACAACAACCACTAAAACCACTTTTAATGTAGTTAGATGTATGATAATAACAGTGTTCTTATTTAGATATGGTATAATAGGTGTATAGATAGAAAACAACAGTGTAGTTAGAGATGTGTGAGTATAACAGTGTAGTTAGATGAGTGATAATTGCATGTGTAGTTGAATGTATGAGAATAACGGTGTAGTTAAATGTGTGAGAATAACAGTGTAGTTAGATGATAACTGATAGTAGTAGTGTACTTATTTATTTGAGAATAAATGTTGTTAGATGTGTGAGAATAATAGTGTAGATAGATGTGTGATAATAACAGTGTATATAGATATGTGAGAATGTCAGTCTATTTAGATGTGCGACAATAAATGAGTAGTTAGAGTAGCGAGTTTAAGAGTGGAGTTAGATATGTGAGAATAACAATGTAGTTAACTGTGTAAAAATAACAGTGTAATTAGATGCGGGCAATTAAGAGTGTAGTGAAATATATGATAATAACAGCGTAGTTAGATGTTTGATAATAACGGTGTAGTTACATATATGAGAAACACTGTAGTGAAATATGTGAGAATAACAGTGTAATTATTTGTGTAGAAATAAAAGTGCATTTAGAGATGTTACTATAACAGTGTTGATAGATGTGTTACTATGACAATGTATCAGATTGTTCTGATACATTGTCTATAAGTTCTGTCCAAATTTTGAATAAAGAAAACAAGTGATCAAATGTTATATTTAATTGAAATTTAATCATCAATGTGCTTTCCTTGATTATTTATGACTTCCTTTCACCTATTTACAAGCTTTTTAATCCCATCAATGTAAAACTCTTTTGGTTTCAAAGCGAAAAACTCTGTAATGTCAGTTTCGACCTCCTCCTGGCTTGCGAGAGTTATGTCCCCCAAATGATTCTGTAAAGCACGAAACAAATGGTAGTCTGAAGGAGCAAGGTCGGGAGAATAAGGTAGATGAGAAATTTTTTCCCAACCAAGCTCTTCGATCTTCTGTGATGTGATTTTTTCAGCGTGGGGTCGCGCATTGTCCTGATGAAACATCACTCCTCGATTCACTAAAGCGGGTTTTTTTCTTCAAAGCTTGGTTCAAACGCTCTAATTGCTGACAGTAGACATTAGCATTAGTTGTTGCATTAGGTAGTAACAATTCAAAGTGAATTACTCCTTTGCAATCCCACCATATAGAGAGAAGAACCATTTTCCCATGAAGTTCCCTTTTCGGTTGCGGTTGAGCTTTTTCCCTTTTATCAAGCCATTGTTTACGACGTTTAACATTTCGATAGAAGATCCATTTTTAGTCACCAGTCACAAGTCTATCCAAAAAGAGTGAAATGACTTCGCCAGACTGGAGAGAAGAGCAGATGTCAACTCGGGATTTGCTGTTGCTTTTGGACAATTCATGAGGCATCCATTTTCCAAGTTTAGGAACTTTTCCAAGTTGTTGAAGATGACAATGAACAGTTGTATGGTTTGACCTAAGCTTTATTGCCAATTCTTCAACTGATAATGCAAGATTTTCTTCAAGTAATGCCTCAAGGAGCTTATCATCAAATTCAACTGGACGTCTTGTTCGATCTTCATCGAAATCTCCACTTCTGAATTTTGTAAATCATTTTCTGCAAATTCTTTCATTCAAGCATTATTTCCCATAAACTGAGTGTATGTTTTGAATCGTTTCGGCTGCAGAGTTTCCTGTTTTGTACTCATAAAGCATTATGTGCCTTAAATGCTCTTTGGATGCTTCCATGTTAGAAAATGTTTTAATCAAAGAAATTTTATTATTCTGTAAAATAATATTTAATTAGTTTAAATGTACACAAATGCATAAAAATAATTTTTAATTCCATTAGACATTCTAAAATATTATTAAATTTCATTCAATTTTAAAAAATGGTAAAATCGGACAGAACTTATGGGATGACATGATAGTTAGATATATAAGAATAACAGCGGATTTAGATGTTTGAGAATATCAGTGTAGGTAGATATGTGCAAATAACAGTGTAGTTAGATCTGTGATGAAAACAGGGTAGTTACATATTGAGGTGTGAAAATACCAATGTAGTTAAATATGCCAGATTAAGAGTGTAGTGAGATATGTGAGAATAACTGGGTAGTTAGATATGCGAGATTAAGTGCGTAGTTAGATATGTGAGAATACAGTGTCGTTAGATGTATGATAATAACAGTCTAGTTAGATATGTGAGAATTATAGTGAGAATTATATATAAGAACATTGTGGTTAGATATTTGATAATAACCGCGTAGTTAGATATGTGCTATTACCAGTGCAGTTAGATGTATGAGAATCACAGTGTAGTTAGAAATGTGATCATAACAGTATTGTTAGATATGTTAGAATAAAAGTTTAGTTAGGTATATATATAGAGAATACCAAACGAGTTCCCTATGGATACCGTATTTATTACAACGAGTGGCTTGTAAACGTATCTAACTCGCTTTCGCTCGTTAGATACGTTTACAAGCCACGAGTTGTAATAAATACGGTATCCATAGGGAATGAGTTTGGTATTTTATTTATTACACACGAATAAACGACCATATTTTATTAACCCAATAACTAAATTCTTCACATCGTGTTGAAGCGCGCATGAATACAGCTTGATTTCACGTCAGTGACGTCACAATGTGTAACTGTAAAAGATGTCATGCCGCAGGAAGATAGTCCGACTTTATAGCGCTAAGTTTTCAGGTGAAATGACTGATAACTGATGACTGTTTAACATTTTGTTAACATTCAAGTTCACGTTCAAGAAATACATAACACATATTGAATCTTCAATAACTTTAATAATACTCATGTCGAACTTGGCCAGTATTGATCTTCACTTTGAACAACGGATAACACTCTTCCCCCATCTTTACCATCAATCTTAACAAAATCATTCACCTTGATATCGACAACAGTAGCCATCTTGTTGATAGATCTACCTGCACTGCAAGAGTATCGACGAGCAGACGAAATATTTTGTGATTTTTTTGGCAACAAAAAATTGAATTACCACCAGAAATGTTTATATTTTATGTGTATATGACTTTAAGTGATATCTGGTATAAAAAAGATAGTATGTGTGTTTAATTACATGGCTACATTCTACCTGCTCGTGAAAGTAATGAATGAAGTTTAGTTGTAACTTATGAATGACAAAAGTAGTGCCGTCACCGTGACCTCGGGTTATCACCATGGATTGACCAATCAGAAGCAGCGCTCGCAGTATCTGACATATGTTAGATACCAAAAATATCTCAAAGTGTTCTCACTCACATGTGTGTGATAAATATAGATATATAGATAGACATATAGATATAAGTATAGATAGGTAAATAGGTAGATATATAGATAGGTATATAGATATAAGTGTTTTGTTAGATGTGTGAAAATATCAGTATAGTTAGATATGTGAGAATAACAATGTTGTTAGATGGATGAAAAAAAGAGTTTAGTTAGTTATTACACACATGTGAGTGAGAACACTTTGAGATATTTTTGGTATCTAACATATTATTATTATTATTATTATTATTATTATTATTATTATTATTATTATTATTATTATTATTATTATTATTATTATTATTATTATTATTATTATTATTATTATTATTATTATTATTATTATTATTATTATTCAGTAGTTTTATTTTTATAGCGTGCTTTCACTTCACTACCGAGCGCAGCTCTGTGTGCCTTAGGTATGTGCTGTGATTTGTTGTGATGCTCTGATGGTTATTGTATGGAAAGTGTTCTGCGTAGGATGTGTGCAGTGCCTAGTAGTGCAATTTTCTGTATGTTATATGTGTTTGTAAGTCCTGGTGTTTTTGTTATGTATTTGTCTGAATATTTTTTTATCATGCCTAATTATTATTATTATTATTATTATTATTATTATTATTATTATTATTATTATTATTATTATTATTATTATTATTATTATTATTATTATTATTATTATTATTATTATTATTATTATTTTTATCATTATTATTATTATTATTATTATTATTATTATTATTATTATTATTATTATTATTATAGTGTAGTTAGATGTGTGAGCATAAGAGTGCAGTTAGGTGTGTAAAATTAGCATATGTGGCTAGATTTATGAGAGCAATAGTGAAATAACAGCGTAGTTAGATATGTGAGAGTAGCAGTGTAGTTAGATATTTGACATGATAATCACTGTTTACTTTGATGTGTTATAATAACTGCAGTTTGATATATGATAATAACAGTCAAATTAGATATGTGAGAATAACAGTGTAACTCAATATGAGATAATAACAGTGAACAAAAATGTGTGTTAATAACAGTGTAGTTAGATATGTGAGACTAAGATTGTAGTTAGATGTATAATAATGACAGTGTACTTAGTTGTGAGAGTAAAGGTGCAGTGAGACATGTATGAATAACAGTGTAGTTAGCTATGTGAGAATAACATTGTACTGAGATATATGAGAATAACAGTGTAGTTTAATGTGCAAGAATAGCAGTTTACTTAGATATATGAGAAGAACAGTGTATTTGGTTGGGTGATAATAACAGTGTAGTGAGGTGTGTGATAATACCATTGTTGTTAGATATGTTTGAATTACTGTGTAGTTAGATATATAAGAATAACAGTGTAGTTAGATGCGTGAGTTAGATGACTGAGTTATGTGTAGCTAGATGTGTGAGAATAACAGTATAGTTTGATGTAGCTAACTACACTGTTATTCTCACATATCTAACTACATCGTTATTTTCACACATCTAACTACAAGTTATTCTCACATATCGAAGTACACAATTAATCTTGTATATCTAACTACACTCTTATTATCACACATATAACTAGACTGTTATTCTCACATATGTATTTAAACTCATATTCTCTCATTTCTAACTACACTGTCAGAATAACAGTGTAGTTAGATGTCTGGTAATAACTTTGTAGTTAGATATTTTAATAACAGTGTAATTAGATAGATTAGGATAGACTAGTTACATGTGTGAGAATAATAGTGTAGATAGATATATCATAACAACGGTGTAGTTAGTTATGTGAGAATAACAACTTAGATATTTGATGTGATAATTACGTCTTAGTTAGATGTGTGATGAATGCAGTGCAGTTAGATATGTGATTATAACTGTTAATTAGATTTGTGGGAATAATGGTGTAGCTAGATATGTGACAGAGTAGATAGATGTGTGATAATAAGGGTGTAGTTAGATATGTGAGAATAACAGTGTATTTGGATGTGTGATGATAACAGTGCAGTTCGATATGTGAACTGTAGTTAGTCGTGTAATAATAACAATGTACTTAGATGTGTAAGATTAACATTATCGTTAGATATGTAAGAATAACAACTTAGATAAATGAGAATAACTGTATTTGGATGTGTGATAATAACAGTATAGATAGATATGTGAGAATAATAGTGCAGTTAGCTATGTGAGTATAACAGTGCAGTTAGATGTGTGATAACAGCAGCGTGTGAGGGCGCGTGGCTTAGTGGTTAGGGCATTCGGCTCATGATCGTAAGGTTGTGAGTTCGATTCCCGGCGACGCGTTGTGTCCTTGAGCAAGACACTTTATTTCACGTTGCTCCAGTCCACTCAGCTGGCAAAAATGAGTTGTACTTGTATTTCAAAGGGTCAGCCTTGTCACTCTCTGTGTCACGCTGATTATCCCCGAGAACTACGTTAAGGGTACACGTGTCTGTGGAATGCTCAGCCATTTGCACGTTAATTTCACGAGCAAGCTGTTCCGTTGATCGTATCAGCTGGGACCCTCGTCGTCGTAACCGGCGGAGTCTTTTGAACAGCAGCGTAGTTAGATGGGTGAGAACAACAATTTAATTGGATGTATGAGAATGAAAGTGTAGTGAGATATGTGATAACGGCGGTGTAGTTAGATATAAGAAAATAAGAATGTAGTTAGGTTTGTGAAAATAATAGTGTCTTTACATACGTGAGAATAACAGTGTAGTGGGACATGTGATAGTAACAATGTTGTTAGACATGTTATAACAATAATGTAGTTAGATGTGTGATAATAACAGTGTAGTTAGATATTTAACAACAACATTCTAGTTAGATATATGACAAAAGAGTAAAAACAATAGAGTTGTTAGCTATGTGGTAATAACAGTGTAGTTAGTTATGTGGAAATAAAGTGTTCTTAGATAAGTTAGAATAACAGTGTAGTTAGATATGTGTGTATATGTGTAGTTAGATGTGAGGGAATAACTGCGACGTCAGGTGTATCAGAATAACGTTCTTACATATGTGAGAATAACAGTGTTGTTAGATGTGCGAGATTAAGTGTGTAGTTAGGTATGTGAGAAAAACAGCACAGTTCGATGTGTCATAACAACAGTGTAGTTAGATATATGAGAATAACAGTGAGGTTAGATGTGTATGAATAACACTGAAGTTAGATATGTGTGAATAATAGAGTAGTTGGATGTGTGATAATAACAGTGTAGCTATATGTGTGATAATGACAATGTTGTTAGATATATGATAATAACAGTGTAGTTAGATATGTGTGAGTAACACTGTACTTTGATATGTGATAATAACAGTGCAGTTATGTGTGAATAATAGTGTAGTTAAATGTGTGAGAAGAACAGTGTAGTTATATATGTGAGAATAACAGTGTAATTAGTTTAACTCTGTAGTTAGATGTGTGAGAATAAAAGTGTATCTATATGTGTGATAATGACAATGTAGATATATATGTGAGCATAACAGTGTAGTTCAATGAGTGACGATAAAAGTGTAGTTAGATATGAGATAAGAGCATTGTGTGAAGTGAGAAGAAAATTGTATTTCTATGCGTGTCTTTTTGATTGCATATGAGTGCAGAAGTGTCCATATGTCTGTATAATTATATGCATGTATCTGTGAGTACTGCCGTGCATGCACAAGTCTTTGCCTTCTGTTGTGCCACTTTGAGATTGTGGTGTAAATCTGTGTGTTGGTGAATGTTTGTGTGTGCGCTTGTGTGCATAAGTGTGTGTATATTTGTTGTGTGAATTTGTGCCTGTGATTTAGTGTGTGCATGTGTGATTTGGGAATATGAGACAAAACAATGTTGACCACGACGACGACAACAAATCAAAAAAATATAAAGTAACCGGAAACGTAACGAAGAACAAAACAAACGGAAATCCGTATGGTAGCTGCAGATAACAGCAGCAGCAGCAGTTAAAGGCTTTTGTTGCACCTGCAGGTGGTGGCTACGGAGGTGGTGGTAGTGATAGTAGTGACAATGATGATAGTAAGAGGGAATAGTTGTGGTGGGGTTATGTTTTATAGTAGTACTAAGAAAGGTGTGACACAAGCAGCAGCACCAACAGCAGCAGTGGCAGCAGCAGGAGTCGTAGTCATAGTGGTGATAGTAATCATGTTGATGGCGGAGTCGATCTTATGCAATATTACTGCCAAGAAAGGCTTAGCGGTTTTACAGTATAGTAGTAGTAGTAGTAGTAGTAGTAGTAGTAGTAGTAGTAGTAGTAATTTTTGTTGTTGCTGTTGTTTATGGTGGCGATAATGGTACAGTGTTGATTCTAGGATGGTATTTGGTTGTGGTGGTTGTGCTGTAGAATTTTTTTTGTTTTGCTTGTGTGCGTTGTACTTCTGAGATACGATAGAGATGTAGGCGATGATAGCGCCGCCGTAGTAGAGTTCTTTTTTTATGTTGTTGTTGTCGTTGCTTTGGTTGTGTTAGTGGAAGTGGAGTGGGCTGGAGCCAGATCTGCAGTCGGTGTTGGCAGTGGCGGAGGGGTGTTGTGGTAAGGTATAAAAAAAATAGAATAACAACAGTTATGTCTAGAGCTCCCTCTCTTTTCCTCTTTCTCACTCTGTGCATGTATGTGTGTTTTCCCATTTTCCCGCTATTTCATGATGGCAGAATGATATTTTTATTTTATCTTTTTCAAGATTTTCGCCTGAAAAACCACCAGCAAGAGATTTCTCTTCTGGCAGAACCAACCAAGTCAGAAATGGCCAAATAATGAAAAAGATATAAATACAAGAAGCAACAAAACAAGGCGAAAGTATTTGCCCTCGGCAACTCGCAATGGACTAACGAGCCAAACAGTGAACATCTGTGGGGTAAGAAATCATGTCAACAATAACAGCAAGAAGTTAAAACTACTTGGTTCTGGGTTCGATCTTACTATGCACCACTTTGAACAAGTGTTTTTTTTCGACTTTTTTTTATATAGTTATTTTGGATTGAGCACTCACCAAATGAGGGAAATAGCGAAGGTGGGAACTGTAAAGGATTCTGTCATATAAGCATATATATGTGTACATACATACAAATATACACACATACAAAATTACGAGCCCGCAATCTTCTCAGTGTTACTGGAGGCCGATAAACTGATACCTTGTGGTATTTCCTCGAAGTTGTCCCTGGCGTCCCCTTGTTCTTCTCACTACCAAAAATGCAAAGAATCCATAACAAGCTCAGTTGGAAACTTATAACTCCAGACACTATTATAGTTAACGAATGAATGTGATAAAAATATATAAAATAAAATATATCGTCCGTTAAAACAAGCCATGCTGCATAACGTAGTTTGAAACGGTTGGTCACAGCTGGAATGTCTTTGATCTTGAAGTTACAACGCATTTTACTCATAAACTGACCCACCATGATGGCGGTGGGGCGGCACAAGAATAAAACTAGTTTAAACGCGTTTCGTCTAGTCATTCACGCACTCACACACGCATGAGTGTGTTTGGGAGGGGGCAAGTGTTTAGGTAATATTCGTTCGTTACTGTAAGAAGTAGAAGCATCGTATAAATTAATTGACGAGTGTTTCGTTTAGCTCGCAGCTACTTTTTCATACATCAATTAAATATTCAAATGATTCAACGGGATTTGTTGTTTTTCTTGTTATTTTTGCGTTGTTTATTTTTATACTGTTGATTTAATAGAACCATATAAAAACTGGTTTAAAAAATCATTACCATCATCATCATCTTCAAAATCATCGCCGTCGTCGTCGTCATCGTCGTCATGATGATCATCGTCATTAACACCAAAAACCCACGAAATTCTTTTCTTGGACACTCTCCACATTGGTTGTAGATAAACGGCAGAACACTAGCGATTGAATTGATTATTGCATCCTTCTCCTCCTCTCCTTCTTTCTTCTCTTCCTCTTTCTCCTCCTCTCCTCTTCGACACCAAATTCTTCTTCCTCCTTACTATCTCTCCTCTTCGACACCAAATTCTTCTTCCTCCTTACTATCTCTCCTCCCACCTCTCTTCCAACCTCTTCTCCCAGTACCCCATTAGTTATAATACCACGAAATCTGTTCACTGACCTATCGACCTCTCATATCTATCGATGGGATTGGAAGTGGAGTTTAGCCAATTGACAATGGCTAATACACGGGATCTCTGAGATCGAACTCTTATACTGGCGACACACTTAGTATAATAAATTGAACTGAATATATAGCGAAGCACTGGATTATATAACAGAAAGGAAAGCAAGACCGTTTTTGGCATCGCTAGTGTTTGGGTGCTGTGAACTAGTTGTTAGGGGACAAACCAGCATAAGAAGACATTTCCATTTCGAAGACAGAATAAGCAAAATATATTTGAAAAAAGACGGAAAATCTTTGGAGAACAAAAACATTTTGATATCAACGAGGCTTTATTAAATACTGAAGTAAACAATCATATCTTTTGTAAACATTCCATGTCTCTTTCTATCTCTTTCTTCCTTTTCCCGTGTACGTGTGTGTGCGTGTATGTGTATGTGTGTGCGCGCGCGGGAATGTGTATGTGTGTATTCCTGTATTTCTCTCTCTCGTTAAAAGCATTAAGATTTAACAGCAGCATATTACACACATATGTATATTGAAAAGGTTTAGAGGTTTTACGTAAGTAAATTTATAGCATTAAAGCAAAAAGAAGAAAATGCTTTGAGAAATTTATCATTGATAAAAGTATTTACATTTTTATTAAAATATGCGACCGGTTTTAATCGCTTAAAAAGACGAATTAGTCATTCTGAAATAATTCTACATTGATTATAGTGTTTTTCTTTAATATTTGAATGTAACTTATTTCCTCAGTAAAAGCTTTTCTTTGTGGGTCCTTCATATATATACAAGAATATAGTTTGGAGTTCTACAATGGAATCATTCAGTTATTTCGGGTAGCATTACAAAGTCTTGCACTGCGTGTTTAAGCTGATGAATTTCACGACTCCAGATTTTGAGCTTATGTGTTCCACACTAGATCCGATGTTTGTGTTTCACTTATTTGTAATTGAAATTTATCAAGAATAAAAATGTATTTGAATGATTGTAATTTGAAGACAATGTTTCTTTTTTCTTGTTCAAGCTACTGAACGGCAGTACACTATCTTAAGCTTAGTTGCAAACAAGTTGAAGGTAATGTCATGGTTACAATATGCTTTCGCCTTTGCAATTCTGCTCCATTTAAACCCAGAGTTATCCTTTCTTCTGTTCTTAAAATGGCAAATGTATTTCTACAACGAAATGGAATTCTCTTTCTGAACGATTGCCTGTGTCGTAAGTTTCGAGTTTAAATGAGTTTCTTGTGAGCCTGATATGTTATTTAATCGATTAGGTCAGAATCACCTCTGTACTCCCGAACCTTCAACAAACATTTACAGTTGATGGAATGATTGGTTATATTTCAACAGTTGCTTTTACATTGGTGTGATTGGAGATATCTGAAAAGAAAAAAAAACTATAGACCACCTTAAAATAATTCCTACTAAAATGTTATGATATTAGTATGATTTGGGAAGAGAAAATATATAAAAGTACTTCTTTGCTATATTTTTGGATATTTCTACACACATCTCATTTTCTTATTTTATATTTAGTAGTTCTTGGAGGGAATTGTTAGGCATAATTTAGTTTATCATTCAAACTATTTCGTGTTAGAGCTCTGTTGTAGAATGGACAAGCTTTATTTAATATTGCTTTATCTCATGATAAATTGGAATTTACTCTTCTATTATTGTCTACAATGTGCTTAATAATTGAAGATGGATGATTAGAAATTTTTATTAAATTTTATTCTTTCAGTGATCAGCTTATGATGCGGGTGGATTTTACATGTGTTCAGATTAGATTCTAGAAATTTACTATTTTCAATTTAGAGTTGTTTGTAATTTTTATATTAAGTTATTTAAACATACTAAATAATGTTTATTAAATCACTGCATATCATGTTTGTTCATATTACAGAATACAACAACTCTGCTGCATCTGTATAATCTTATATTGGCTAATTCTTTTTTATTTCTCTATGCATGACATGTGTGTATGCAGGTATTCTTTTATTTGTTTCAGTCATTTGACTGCGGCCATGCTGGAACACCGCCTTTAGTCGAACAAATTGACCGCAGGACTTATTCTTTGTAAGCTTAGTACTTATTCTATCGGTCACTTTTGCCGAACCGCTAAGTTACGGGGACGTAAACACACCAACATCCGTTGTCAAGCGATGCTGGGGGGACAAACACAGACGCACAAACATACAAACACACACACACGCGCGCACACGCACGCACACACACACACACGCACACACACACACACACACACACACACACACACACACATATATATATATATATACAAGATAAGAAAATAGAGAAATACATCTAAATCAAATATCAATTACAAGATAATACTCAATCACATACTTTATTAAACCACCACATAAGAGACTGTAGGGTTAAATATAAAAAGTAGAACTAATCAGTGTACATAAAGGAAAGTACATAAAAAAGTGTACATAACAGAGTAATGTTGTATAATAAGTAGAATATATATAAAAGAGAATATAAATATAAGTAAATATAAATATAAGTATAGATTACATCTTACAGCTGTTTCGGCCATGTAGATAAGTATGTCTCATTTTACTAATATTAGCCCTTTATGGTTGGTCAATATATAGATATAAATGAGACATTTACAAAAATATCATAAGGCCTCTTCGGAGATTATGTAATATAACTCAGTCTACATATATACCCACATGGGTGTGGGTGCATACCCACAATACAACATATACATATACATATGAGTGCATATACTCACACTCCTATAAATATAAAAATATACATTTATATATATATATATACGACGGGCTTCTTTCAGTTACAGTCAACCAAAACCACTCACGAGGCTTTGGTCGGCCCGAAGACACTTGCCTAAGGTTCCTTGCAGTGCAACTGAACCCGGAACCATGTGGTTGGTAAGCAAGCTTTTTACCTCACAACCACGTCTGTTTGTAAGTATTTTGTCCTCGGTATAACTTTAAACTGCATCCGGTATTGGAGTCTTGGTTTAGGAGTTCCAGGGTTTGAGTGGGGTGGAACCATCTCTTAGCCACTATTGTACTCAGATCTACCCTGACCCAGAGTAGAAGCACCTGTGAGGGTCTCACCTAAGGGTCAACTAGCATATTTGACGTCAATCCATCTGAGCGCGGGGACGCAGAAATACCCTTGGCTGATGTCAGTGAGCTCAGTAAAACCACCGAGTGGGAGAAACTCCTGGAAGTTTTCACAACATCCTTCTACAAGATGGGCATTCTGATGTATAAAACCTGCGGTTTCACGTGATTACAGGCTATCTGGCCTCAGCCTATTACTAATAATCACGGAGTCTCTTTATGATGACCTCATTCCATTAATGAAAGTTCTATGGCATTGGAAGAGTGGTGGCGTGTTCAGGCCTAACCGAATGGAAGTGCACATTAAGCCTCTCATCTATGCTTAAAATTATGCAGATCTGCAACGGGACTGAATAGTCATCTAAGGGGTCATAGACAGAGAGCCAGAAATGTTATTGACGACAAAGCTCACGGAGACGGCTATCACCTGTAATGATGGAACAGTCACTATGAATGTGTGTGTGTGTACATGAGGCAACGAGATTTGATACTTCCACTCCATCATAGCAGTCCATGAATAGATCATAAAGTACATTACCGTGTTTCTTGACCCAGACAAAATTGAATTGAAATAATAATGACTTCCTTACATTCATAATTAATATCAGCGTCGGTTTTGTAGTGTATAGTTTTCCTAGGAGATTACTGCAAAAGGTTGGGTAAGATTCTACGATACCAAAATGAACAAATTAAAACTCTTTATAGTGTGGCAATTACAATTACACTGTGTTAAATAAGTTACTAGTCTAATTTTATTTGCGAAATCTAATGTTTATCCAGTTGGCTTTTCATTGAATTGGAGAGTCTACATTTACTTTTTCCTGCAAAGTTATCCTTATTGTCCTTCAATGTTAAATACGGTTACAGTGGACTAAGGTGTTTTGTACTATTTTTTGTGTTTAACTTTGTGGCAAAGAATTTCACCTTGTAGTGTATACTGTTGCCTATATTTGGATTAGTGTTTGTATGCATTTGCTATGCAGTCTAATCTTAATTTACTGTGAATGCTTCTCTGAGCCTAATATAGGCTTTTGGTCTGAAATGCTTGAACGAATATACTGTTGTAATGAATTTTTTTTAACGTATCTTGAATATTATTAATATAATTATTGCATGTAACTGTCTTAGCAGTCTGACTGTGTCTCTTAAAGTTTCCAAGTTTTCTTTTGTGAAAGTATCTATTTTTTGGGAAATCGAATTTGTTATCCTGAGGTAAATTTGTAGTAATTTCTCCTTCCAATTTATTGTTCTTAACATACTCTCAGTTTCCTCAGTTAATGGCTTGGTGTAAAGTCTCTTCAGTGGAATGGCCGTGTTTAGCAGAAAGTGGCTAATTGTTTGACTTTCTTTTACTGAGTACCATCTTCTCAGCACTTTTAAAGTGTTCAGCCACATAGAAAAATCTGCGGACATAAAGGAGGATTCTCGTAACGAATATAAGAAAAAGTACGTTGTAAACTTTAGTCATTTAATTTATCTGCCTGAGAGTAGAGTTTGGGGAAAAAGAGATTTCGAGAAGTAGCTCAGAGAACATCAGCTAAACAAATGTTATATAGTGTGTGTGTGCGGATTGAGAGTTAGCGACATTCATATATATATATATATATATATATATGTGTGTGTGTGTGTGTGTTTGTGTGTGTATGTGTGTGTGTTTGTGTATGCGTGTGTGTGTGCGCGCGCATAATTATTGCGTTTCGGCATAACGGTACTAATAGCTTGAGACAAGTCAATATACATATGCTTCAAGATAAGGCGTTATGCAAGTACAGAGAAGTAACACGAATTGATGGAATGGTAATAGAATAGGAATTACTTCATCACCTTCGTTAGCTTACAGCTCTTTCTCTTATACGAAGTGTATATTTATTTAGGAAAATATTGAAATGTACAGAAAATTGTGCCCTTGAAATGATATATACGTAATGCAATAACACAGAAGCGCATACACAAGAACTATATTCATATATACATACGTACATACATACACGCATATACAAACACTCACACACACATACACACACACGCGCGTACACACATGCACACACATACACATGTATATGAATATATATATGCGTGTTTGTGTGTGCATGATATAACATTACATAACATAATATATTTAATAATAATAATGATTAGATATATACATATATATATAAATACATATATATGTATATATATGAGTATATATATATATGTGTATGTATATATATATATATATATATATAAATATATATATATATATATATATATATATATAGAGAGAGAGAGAGAGAGAGAGAGAGAGTAAAGATTATTTGCCAACATAATGTGGTAGTCCTGGTTAGGACAGATGTTACTGCTATTTATCCCCAAGAAATATCGTCTCCAGTTGGCTATCGACGCACTAACTTTCAATATCTATGTAAGTGAAATGCGAAAAGTTTGTTTGTCTCATTTTGGGATTGGAACAGGTTAAGTGGCACTAGATGGGGTTGGATTGGCTCCAAAATTTACAGGGACATGTAAAAAGAGGCGAGGAAGTGAGTGAACTAGGTTAGAAACTCCTATCTCAAAAGCTGTGGTTGCTAAGGCAACAAAACTCACACTTTGACAAGTGTTTGTTGTTTCTCTCTTTCGTATATCAGCCTGTCTTCCACCATCTCTCTCTTTCCTTCCTTCCCTCCAATTTCTCTCTATAACGACGTTTGACAGCTTCGTCTCTCTGTCACTCTTTCTTCCACCACCTCTCTCACTGTACGCCAGTCTGTATCTATAGAGAGAAAGCGTTGACAGCCGCAAAAGTTTAAATATTCCCGCTAATCTTAATATATTATCGTCATCAACCCCTAGACATTAGTGACGGTAATCAATATCTATAATGCTGAAATGCGAAAAAGTTGTTTGATTTCTTGGTTACTTGTTTCATTTTGGGATGAAAACGGTTTAAGAGGCAGATTCTCATTTTTACGTATTTTTGCCTTTTATTTTTTATTGTTTACAGTTTTCATTTTTTCTGAAAGAAATTTACAGCTGCATGTAGCCAGTGTTTAGAGCTTTCATTTGCATGGTCAATCGTCGAAAAATTCCCAAAATAAGTACTAAATTTAACAAAGAAATCCTTTTTCTCCTTATTTTTCATCGCTCAAATAGTGGCACGTACAAAAGGCAAATGTGCTTTCCGTTGTCACTGCCTGATATTTATGATTGATCATTCAAAATATTTCCTTTCTCAACTTACTCAAGATCTTTTTTTTTATAAATGGGAGAGAGATAGATAGAGAAGGATAGAGAGTAAAAGAAAGCAAGGGAGAGTCCGGGAGAAAAGAAGAGTAAGAGAGTGGGAAAGTGAGAAAGGAGAAACAAATAGGGAGAATGTGGTTATAAGGAAGCAACAGAAAGTAACAACCACACCCTCGCCGCACGTAGAGCGGGTCACCTTAAGCTAGTCTTCCTTATATTTTCGAACAAGGGAGTTTAGTGCCCTCACTCAGCTCTAATAATTTTCATATTTATGAGATCAGTAACTGTGTCATTTTGAAAAGTGTATATTTCGAACAAGAATCTAGTGCCGCCATCCAGCTGGAGACGATATTTCCTGGAGCTAAAGCACTGCAACATTCATCCTAACCAGGACTGCCACATTATGTTGGCAAATAGCCTTTACTCTAGAGTACTGTTACTGAATGTTTCTTGTTCATGGATTTAGAATTAATAATCTTTCTATTTATGAGATCATAAATTACCACGAAAGCAACTTAAACCGTCCAAAGGACCTGCGCGTTTGCTAGTATATATATATATATATATTGAGAGAGAGAGAGAGAGTGAAAGAGAAAGAAAGAGAGAGAGAGAGAGAGAGAGAGAGAGAGAGAGAGAGAGAGAGAGAGAGAACAAATAACTAAAGTCAGTTGGGTGTGAAGTTCAGAGCAGCACTCAACCTGAATACTGGGTTATCAACACTGTCGGGATCCAAGCGAACACCAGAATACTTCTGGCGTAGAAAATTCAAGTTTCACGACAATTATATCGTCATATGGTTTGGCGTAGAGGACAATGAAAAGAGGACAAAGGAAATTCTTTAAAAATATTTTTAATTATATGCTACACGTTTTCGTAACATCTCCATTTGCAACGCCACTTTACGCGAAAATTCTAAAAGAAAAATTACGTAATATATGTGGTTTGGGGCATTGGAGAGGCAATTCCTCAGACTTGCATCAAAGTTATGCTATTACATTGTTCATCTATCAAATTTTGTTGTTATAAGGATGCAAATATCAGACCTCGTTGCACAATGTAATAGCATGACCTTGATGCAAATCTGAGGAATTGCCTCTCTAATGCCCCAGAATTTTCGTGTAAACTGGCATCGCCAAATGGGGATGGTACGGAAACATGTGTAACGTATAACTAAAGATGCGTTAAAGAATTTTCTTTGTCTTCTTTTTATTGTGCGTGTGTATACATACATATATATATATATATATATGTGTGTGTGTGCGCGTGTATGAAAGTAAACGTGTGTGTGTGGGGATTGTGTCTGTGTGTATGGAGGCAAATTCGTATACAGTGATACCTGTTCATAGATGGATAGAAACACAGACACCAATATACAGACATGAACACATTCGTATACAAATACATTACATCCACACACATACACATACACAAGCGTTTCTTGCTTCACAACTACAACTACTACTACCGTCACCACCACTGTTACTACAAACTTTATCTGTTAATTAATTAAGTCCTACTCCACCCTTTACCGTCGTTAGAAACAACACTCACCACCACTACAGACGTTAGAACCGCCTCCACCTCCATTACCTTCAATCCTCTCGCCAACCCCGCCAACACCGCTACTACCACCACCATGATCAGCCCTACACTGGGCGCATCAAACCACGCACAAACCGCACATTTACCCTTTGCAACTGTTCTCGCTCTCTCACTCACACTCTCTTCTTCTCTGCCTGTCTGTCTGTCTGTCTGTCTGTCTGTCTCTGTCTCTCTCTCTCTCTCTCTCTCTCTCTCTCTTTCACTCACACTCTCTTCTTCTCTGCCTGTCTGTCTGTCTCTCTCTCTCTCATTCTCTCACTCTCTCTTAAAGCATCACTCCCCCTAGTGTTCATTCCATAAATTCTAAATCATGACTGACATAATCTTCAAAAACATGAAGATGAAGGTGGTGGTGGTGGTGGTAGTGTTGGTGGGGGTGAGGACGATGACGACTACGACGACCATCACCAAGAACAACAACAGAATTAACGAGCCACAGATGGCACCTTTCCTTGATTTGCTGAAAAGAGCAACCAAATAAAATCTTACCTATTATAAAAGGACAGTCATACTGGATAAAGATGTCTTAGATATACTAAATGATGTATTGGACACGGATGGACAATTTCTGATACTATGTCTTTTCAGACGAAGTAGAATTGGAACTAGATAACAACAGCAATAAACATAACAAGCATTGTAGCCAACAACAACAACAACAACGTCATCAACAAATTCATTAATATTAGAAACACCATCACCACTAACATCACCACCACCATTACAACCCCTACTGCCACCACCATCACCATCACCACCGTCAGCAAGAATAATTTAACATCACCACCACACCATAAACTGCAACTACTATCGTAACAACAATAACAAAAGCGAAGACACCACCACCACCAACACCACCGCCACAACCTCTAACGCACCCACTCCCATCCCAGAAAACTACCCCCCACCCTCTTCCTTCATCACTAATGGAGTCGATGACTTAATTAGCTTGAAATTCATTTCCGTTGGCATCGTAAATAACATAGGAGGCGCTGGTGTGGATGGAATGGTGGTGTTGTTTTTGTTGTTGCTGTGTTAGCGGTGGTGGTGGTGGTGGTAAACGTGATTCGTCGATGGAAACTGGTTACTGAGTGGGGGAGAATTTGGTGGTGGTAAGAATTTGGCGGTGGTAAGAATTTGGCGACATATTGGTTAATGTAATGATGATGGTGTTAGTGGTGATGGAGGTGGTAATCGTTGTTGTGGTGGTGGTTGTATTGATGATTGTGATATTGATGTTGATGGGCGTAGTGGTGACGGTAGTGTTCTTGACGGCGGAGATTGGGTGAAGATGGTGGTGGTGGTGATCAGGATGTTGGTGGAGAGAGTAGAGAAAGGGGAAATTTACGTGATGAAAATAGTGAGATCTTTAAGGTGGAGTGGTGATGGGGTATGGGAGTTAGGTGATACTAATCATAATGGAGATGGTGGCATGAACGGTGGAAGTGGTAATGATGTTGGTGGTGATGGTGATGGTGGTGGTGGTGATGATGATGGTAATGATAGTGATGGTGGTGGTGTGAATTAAGTAATGATGATGGTAATGAAGCCGGTAATGGTAAAGTTGTGGTGATAGTGTCGGTGGCGTTGGTGAAATCTGAGGAATTTCTTTGTGGTAGGAAAGTAGGATAGAAAGAGAGAATTCTAGCTGGAAGATGAAGTGACGTAACGAGGGAGGGAGAGAGACAGACAGACAGATAGATAGAGAGATAGAGAAAGAGAAAGAGAGAAGAAAGCGACACGGAGGAGAAAGGTGTATACCAAGATATAGAAAGGTTGGGTGAGAAATTGGGAGGTATTTGTTGAGAGAAGGGGGGAGGAAAGAAAGGTGAGAGAGAAAAATGAGAAACTCAACACAGTTGAAGTTAAAAATTATGGCACACCAATCTGGAAATTGTTAAGCAATCAGATTGATTCTCTACCTTCGGCGTCCATATCTTTCACACACACACACACACACACACACACACACACACACACACACACACACACACACACACACACACACACACACACATACACGCACGCAAACACATACACAAACACATATACACATATACATATGTACACACATATATTTTCTGAACATATATGTGTGTGTGTATAGGCGTGCATGTATAACAAAAACGCATTTTATATATGAAAGTATATATATATATATATATATATATTCGAAACGTTTAGTAGATGAAACCTTAGCGACTGAAGAAGGGGATTTTTCGTTGTGCTTATTGTCCTGTATCTCTTTTTTTGCTTGTCTTGTTCCTTGGTTTGTGTCTATGTTTTTCGTCTCTCTATGTGTTCGACGTCTTTTTGGTGTCCTGTACACATATATGCGTGTATATGTACATGTAGAGGTAGGTACGTACATATATGTTTATATATATGCATATGTTCTATTTTATTAACATATATATATATATATATATATATATATGTTGAGAGAGAGAGAGGGGGGATTGAGAGAGAATATATATATATATGTATAGATAGATAGATAGATAGATAGATAGATAGATAGATAGATAGATAGATAGATAGATAGACAGACAGACAGACAGATAAACAGAGACAAACAGGTAGACAACGACAAAAACAAAGAAACAGATAGACAAAGAATGATAGAGATGGAGGTAGAGCATGTATGTATATGTGAACGTGCTTTATTTAATCTAATTAACTCTGAATTTCTTATACTGAAACTGTTCACACGTTTTAAGACGCATATTGTGAAGGGCATATGTACCCATTATATATATATATATATATATATATATATATATATATATATATATATATATATATATATTACCCCTCCTTTTTTACTTGTTTAAGTCATTTGATAGCAATCATGCTGGAGCAGCACCTGACGGGGTTTTAGTCGAACAAATCAACCCCAGGACTTATTCCTTGTAAGCCTTGTTCTTATTCTATCGTTCTCTTTTGCTGAAATGCTAAAACATTCAGATAGGGACCGTTGGACTCTTACACGAATTGTTAGAAAGGATCACAAAAGTACAGCTCCCAAAATTACTGCAGAGCTTAATGACCACCTCGAAAACCCAGTTTCCACAAAAACTGTTCGCCGGGAACTGCACGAAGCCGGATTTCACGGGAGGGCTGCAATCAGAAAACCAATACTTTCAAAAGCAAACCTTGCAAAACGTTTAGAGTGGAGTAAAAACAACAGAATTGGTCCCTAGAGAAGTGGAAGAATATTATTTTCTCGGACGAGTCATCCTTTACCTTATTTCCGACCACCGGACGGGCATACGTCTGGAGACAGCCAAAAGAAGCATTTGACTCAGACCGCCTTCTTCCACCTGTTAAGCCTGGAGGAGGATTGTGATGATCGCAGTGGGGGGGGGGCTATATCTTGGAAATCCGCTGGGCTAATGGGTTCCTTTCATGGCAGAATTAATAATCAAGACTATTTAAGCATTTTATCTGATCAAATTCATCCTATGGTTGCGGAACTATTTCCGGGAAAAAGTGCAAATCTGGATAGCACGAGGAACATTCTAGTGAAGTTGAACATCTTATCGGCCACCATAGTCCCCAGATCTCAATATTATTGAACATTTATGGTACATTTTAGAAAAAAACAAGTAAGGAGTCGATATCTTCTACAAGAACTGGAAACTGTTTTAGCTGCAGAATGGACAAAAATTCATTTGGAAACAGTTCAAACTTTCTACGAGTCCAAACCTCGTAGAATTCAAGATGTAATTACTGCCAAAGGCAGTCCTACCCCATATTAAAATGAATTTGCTTGAAATTTTCAGGTGCCCCCATTATTTTGTCCAATCCCTGTACATATATATACATATATACATAGTACTTACATATACACACATATAGAGTTGCGGCCAAAATGTTCAGAACGGCATTGTTTTCGTCAGAAAAGTAAGTATAAGTTTTTATCAAAGTTGTTTTATATTCTATAATTTTCACAGACAATAAATACAATATTAATTTTTACTGTCTAAGATTTTGGTGTAATTTGTGAGGAGAATACAAAAGTTATGGATGATTTAGTGATTTACTGCAAAACCTATGGCGGCCAAAATGATCAGAACGGTTGAAAAAATAATAAAAAATGACAGAGAATACTGGTATTATTTAATATTTAGTGTGAAGCCCTTTAGCTTCAATCACACTCTGACATCTTCGACTGCATGAGGAAAATAAATTTTCAATTTCTTGCTGGGGTGATCTTATTCCATTCTTCCTGAAGGGAATTCCATAATTGCTCAGTTGTTTTAGGATTTCTGGCTTTCGAACGTTCTCCTAGAATATTCCATACATTTTCAATAGGATTGAGATCTGGGCTTTGAGCAGGCCAATCCATAACAATAACCTTTTCAACCTTGAAGAAGTTCATGACTACCTTAGCCTTGTGACATGGGGCGTTGTCCTGCATGAATATGGGTGGTCGCTTAGTTGAATTTCTCAGCACAGGCAAGACATGATCTTTTACAAGTTGTTTATAAACTCCTGCATTTACCTTTCCATGTAATCGTACCAAAGGGCCCACACCATCTCCAGATATCATCCCCCAAACCATGACACTTCCTCCACCGAATTTAACACTAGTCTTAAGGCGTTTAGGCGACAATTTTTCACCTACTTTTCTACAAACCTTTTCCCATCTGAGCCAAATAACATAAACTTAGATTCATCACTGAAATGCACCGTTTGCCATTTTTCTTGAGACCACAACACATGTTCGGTTGCAAAGGTAAGGCGACACTTTTTTATTCTTGGAGCTGATCAGTGGCTTCACTGCAGGTGCTCTTGCTTGTAGGTCATGTTCAACTAAACGACGAGACACAGTTTTGAGAAACAGCGGAAGCAGTTTTAAATATGTCTTTTTTAACCAACTTTACCATAGCACGATCTTCTCTCTTGGTCGTTTTTCTTGGCCTACCTTTAAACTTTCTTGCTTCACACGAACCACAATCATCGTAGACCTTAAGAATACCGTGTACAACACCTTTTGACTTGTTAACAATCTTTGCAATAGATCCAATACTTAAATTATCCTTCCTTCGAAGCTTAATAATCTGCTGACAAATTTGTAACGGAGTAAGTGGCATTATATTAACAAAGTACACTGCAAATATTCTTACTAATGTTTAGTAAAGGAACCGTCAGGTAAACAAATTCAAAACATTAGAGTTCGCCGGTTAAATATACTAAAAGCAACCGTTCTGAGTAAAAGCAACCGTTCTGATCATTTTGGCCGCCATGGGTTTTGCAGTAAAATCACTAAATCACCCATAACTTTTGTATTGTCCTCTCAAATTACACCAAAATCTTAGACAATAAAAATTAATATTGTATTTATTGTCTGTGAAAATTATAGAATATAAAACAACTTTGATAAAAAATTATATCTACTTTTCTGACGAAAACAATGCCGTTCTGAACATTTTGGCCGCCACTGTATATATATATATATATATATATATATATATATATATATATATATATATATATATATATATATGTGTGTGTGTGTGTGTGTGTGTATATATTAATAAATATAAGGGTAGCAAAAAATTCTAGAAAAGCGGTCCAGCGGTCCAGCGAGAAAGAAAAGATAGTCAAAGACTATATAATATACATTCAAAAATATAAGGAATGGCCATAATAGGATATTCGACTCACTAGAAAGAGCAGCCAAACTCAAACCGCTAATAGTTATAATTCTGAAATTGAAAGAGAAATAAAAACGTTTACCTCTTTCATCTCTGGACTATGCATAGTTTCGGCAAACTTTGGTAAACAAATTAATTTAATTAAATTAAATATATTTACAACTGGCGTGACTCGTCAGCAGAGAAGCCAAGGACGAGTATATATCTACGAGGCGATGGTAAGGAAGCCTCCAGTCTATATGTTATAAATTTTCAAAATCTACCGCAATCGCGCGGTCTTCTCAGCAGCAAATATAAACTGCTGACTTAATTTCAAAATTAGCCAAAAAATCATTAATTAATATATATATATATATATATATATATAATAGTTATCGCCATACTAATATGGCATTCTTATAAAAATAAGAATAAAGCTGTCCGCTTATTAGCTCCATGAGGCCATCGCCTTAACTTAGCTATTTGATACACAAACTGTATCCATATAGCTAACTTAAGGCGATGGCCTCATGGCGCTAATAAGCGGACAGCTTTATTCTTATTTTTATAAGAATGCCATATTAGTATGGCGATAACTATTATTTTCCGGGAACGCTGCCGTTGTTCTCTTTTAGAGAGACTTAGTAATTTTAATATTTCTATTATATATATATATATATATATATATATATATATATATATATATATATATATATATATATATATATATATATATATATATATATATATATATATATATGTATATATATATGTTATGTATATATATATGTATATATATATTCCCTTATTCTCTTATATGTCTCAGTCCAATGACTGTGGCCATGCTGGAGCACCGCCATTGTAATCATCTTTCAACTTTCCACCTTTGTCGGACCGGCTTCTGGTGAAGGATGGAGTTCGATGCTACAGCCCTCTTTTGAGTTTTTTACTTAGATTTTGGCTCATCCGGGATCTCGGCGAGCCAGAGGTCAAGTTCACGTTTCAAAACGTCTACATCCACTCCATGGTGGCTCCTCAGATGCTTCGGCAGACAGTTAAACAGCAGTGGGCCCTTGAAACCCAAGCTATTGCAGTACATCGCCCTTGCCCGAGATGAAGCATTCTGCACAATGGGGACAGCACAGTGACGTCCTGTTTGCGGTCTGGTATAGCTCTTTATTCCAAAGTTTGGTACCAGTCCTTCCAGTATCTTCCATATATGTATCACTGAATACCTCTCCCGCCTTCGTTCCAGGGAATAGAGTCGCAGCTCTTTCAACCTGTCCCAGTAACTCAATCGTTCCATTGATGCAACTTTCTTTGTGTAATGTTGTTGGACTGCTTCAAGCTCTGCTATCGTCCTTTAGTATAAGGCGACCATAGCTGAGAGCAGTAGTCCAGGCAGCTGAGGATAAATGACTTCCATAGTGTCATCATAGTTTCTTGGTCCCTTGTCCGGAAGGTTCTCAGAATCCAGCCAGCCAGTCTTCTGGATACTGCTTCCATTTTGTTGAGATGTGTGTGAAATGAGGCATTGTTGTTCATTTCTATTCCAAGATCACGCACCGTATTTGATTCTGGGATCGTTGCTCCACTTGGTCCAACGTACTGATGTCGTGATTCCTGAGCAGTGCTTAGCTGGTAGCGGAGGGCCTGGAATTTACTTGCATTAAATTGCATGTTGTTATCCTCAGCTCATGTATAGATGGTATCCAGATCTTTCTGTAAGAATGTAGCATCAGAGGTTTCCTTGACTGACTGCGACTTTTGTGACGTCGGCATAGGTGGTAAGCATGACTGCCTTTGTCACTGATAGCATATCTGATAGGGCTACCATGAAAAGCAGTGGCCCAGCACAGCGCCTTGGGGCACTCCACTCACTATTAGTGTATTTGTGGAAAGAGCTCCGTTGGATGCTACAGTTTGGCTCCTGTCCTTTAGGAAATCATGCAGCCACTCTCCGACTTTACCTGTGATCCTGAGTCCCCATATTTTGTGGCATATCATTCCATGGTCGACCTTGTCAAATGCCTTCGCAAAGTCGAGGTATACCACATCCACTTTTGAGCAGTTCATTAATTGCTTCAGTACCCAGTCATAGTGTCGCAGAAGCTATGTAAGATAGCTCCTTCCCGGGCGAAAATCATATTCGCTGTCTGAGAGCAGGTCATTGTCCTGAAGGAACTCAATCAGTCTCTTCCTGACAATGCGCTTCATGACATTACTGATGTGGGAGGTCAGGGAGACAGGTCTATAATTCCTAGCCTCTGTCCTGCTTCCTCCCTTATGGATGGGGCATATTATTCCCTCTTTTAGATTTTTTTGGAGTTTCCCTATCCTGAGGGACTCCTGGAAAAGGATTTGAAGCGGTCTGGCTTGAGCTCTTTTACATTTCTTTAGGAGGATTGCAGGGAATCCATCAGGGCCCGTTGCCGAGTTCGAGCTCAGCTCTTCAATGGCTGATGTCACATCAGTTTCCTCTATGTTGATGTTATCAATAGTTGCCATTTCACAATACGTGTCTTCGGGGTGAAAGAACCTATCTGGTACATTCACTCGTAGCTTCCCCAGCGGTATGCTGAAAGCACTCTTGTATTGTGCATTCAGTAATTCACTGATTCTCTGGGGGTCCGCAGTTGGTGAGCCATTTTCATCTAGTAGCGACCCTATTTTGTAGCGCACTGAAGCAGATTCTTTCACATACCTATAGAAGGCCTTAGGGTCCGCTTTAATGTTTTTGATAGCCCTGGCTTCCTTTTCTGGTCTTTCTTTTTCATAGGAAAGTTTGAGTGCGTTTTCAATCTCAAGCAAGGTGCATTCAAGGTGGATTCGCCTGAAATCTTTTAGATGTCCCTTTAGATGGTTTGAGAGTTTTGCTCTTCGTCTCATTGGTACCCTCCTATCCCTGGGTATTATATTTTCCTTCGCCCGTTGATTTGATGTTCCCTTTGGCGGTAAACTTAATGCAGATATCATATCTGCTTGCTATGAAGTTCTGTAGTTTCATGTCGATGTTTTCCCCTGAGAGGATGGTGGACCAGTTACATTTGAGGACCTCTTTCTCAATGCCTTTCCAGTCAGCTTTGTGGAAATTCAGGCTAGAGATGAGATGAGCGTTTCTAGTATTTCGTATGTCCGTGGTCTTTTGCGGTCCATACATCATTATCTCTATTAAATTATGGTCCGAAAAAAGCGTCGGTGTCACTTTCACGTCATGTATGAGTGTCGAGCTGTTTGCGAAACATAGGTCCAGAATATTCTTTTCCCTTGTGGGGTGATGCACCATCTGCTCCATAAACTGTGTCAGTGAAGTCAAGCAAAGACTCTGCATGATTCCGATTTTGAAGTGACATACTTGAAAGGGAACAACCCTCTGGTCATTTTACATGAGGGAGATTGAAATCCCCTAAGAGAAGTGCAGATCATTATCGAGATTTGTCAGAACATCTCTCATTTTTTGGAGGCACTCTTCAAATGAGTTCTCATGATCTAGCGCATCTTGTGGGCGATATGTGATACATATTACCATCCTTATCTGTTTAATGTGTACTACCATTGTGTTGGAGTGCGACAAGAGTACCATGGGCGTGACATCATCACGGATGTATATTGCCACTCCTCCATGAGACCTTTCTCGTCTGTCGGTTCGTAGCACAACATATCCTGGTATGTGTACCTCGGCATCCGATACATCCACATTTAGGTGTTTCTGTTAGTGACACGCATATTGCATATATATGTATATACATATACATACATACATATATATATATATATATATATGTGTGTGTGTGTGTGTGTGTGTGTGTGTGTGTGTGTGTGTATATATATATATATATATATAGTTAATCCAAACATGAAAACACAAAGAGAAAACACAACAACGCGAGGACGTGGAGCAAGTATAGTATTATTGGACGCTCAGGAAAGAAGTAAAGAAGGAAGGTTTAACGTTTCGAGCGGAGCTCTTCATCAGAAACATACGAAAAGGAAAGATCCAAAGAAAGGAAGACGGAGGAAGAAAATCGCCAACGGTACACACGCGTTCACATTTGGAATGACCGGAGGAGAATGGGTGAAGAAAAAGTTCTTTCAAAGACAGGAGAGTGCAAGAGGAGGTATGTGTGTGTAAGTGTGCATGTGTGCGTGCGCGCAGGTCTACGTGTGCGTGTGTGAGTATGTGTGTATGTGTGCGTGTGTATGTGTGTGTGTGTATGCGTATGTGGATGTACATACGTGTATCCATGGGGTTGTGAGTGTTAGGTGTATGCATTCGTGTGAGTGTGTGCGTGCGTATGTGTGCGCATGTTTGTGTATGCGTGTGTGTGGGGGTTTTGGGAGTTGTGTAGACGTAATGTGCGTGTGCTTGTGTGCGTGTGCGTGTGTGTGCGCGTGTATCTGTACCCATGTGTGTATAATTGTGTGCGTATCTGTATGAGTATTGTTTGTTGGAAGTATATGTGGGAATCTGCTGGTGTGTGTGTATATGTGTGTGTGCGTGTATTATGTGCGTGTATTATGTGCGTATGTATGTGTGTATGTGCATGTGTGTATGTGCGTGCGTGTGTATATGTGTGTGTGAACGTGGAGACGTGTGTCAGGTTGCGTGCATTTTATTGTGTGTACGCCCGTGTGCTTGAGTATGTGCGTGTATGTGGTTGTGTGTACGTTTATGTGTGTGTGTCTAAAGGTATGGGCGTCTGTGTGTGCGTGGGGTTGGGTGGGATAGGTTTCTGTGCATTCCTGTTGTCTGTGTGTGTACGTTTGTGTATGTGTGTGTGTGCGCTTGGGTGTATGTGGATGTGTGTATATGTGTATGTATGCGTGTGTGTATGTGTGTGGAAGTTTGTGTGTGTATATGTGCATGTATGTAGTTTGTATGTGTGTGGTGTGTGGGAGGTATAAGTGTGTTCGTGGATACGTGAGTATGTGCGTGTATGTGTTCGTGTATAAAATCAATAATTTATAAAAACGATAAATTATAAATAATAAAAAAACAAAAAAATAATAAAAACAATAAAAAAGAAAGTTGATCCAATCAAAAAGACGTAATTGCACGTAAGGAATGAAAAAGGAAAAAAGAGAAGAGAAGAGAAGAAAGAAGAAATAAAGTTGCTTGTTGCGGGAGGTGTAGAGGCAGTCACTAAGAGGAGGGGGTCTGTGTTAAGTCCGTGCGGTATATTGGTCCGTAAATTGAATATATATCGCCGTTCCGAGTGAAGCCTGGATTGTGGAGATCCATTGTGTAGGGCAAGACCAAACACAGAGATGTCACCGGGAGAATGGTTGGCTAAGCAGAAGTGACAGGTGACGGGAGAGTTGGAACGTAGCCGAATATCCCTTAGATGTTCGGGGAACCGGTCGGCCAGTCGGCGGCCCGTCTGACCTACATAAAGCATCCCACAGAGGTTGCATTTTATACAGTAAATGAGGCCAGATGAAGTGCATGTAAAAGAATGTCTAATACGTACAGTTTGTTGGTTAGAGCCGGTGATAGCAGTGATGTTGGTGATGAAGGGGCAGGTGTTGCAGCGGGATCTGGAGTACGGGAAGGATCCATGTGGGGCTGAGATGGAAGAGGAGAAGGTGCTACGGACCAGGAGATCGCATATATATATATATATATATATATATATATATATATATATATATATATATATATATATATATATATATATATATATATTATATATATATGTATATGTGTATATATATATATATATATATATATATATATATATATATATATATAGAGAGAGAGAGAGAGAGAGAGAGAGAGATTCATATATATATATATATATATATATATACGTACATACACACACACACACACACACACACACACACACACACACACATATATATATATATATATATATATATATATATATATATATATATAGATTCAGATAAATATAGTACTTAAGTTGAGGCACCAGAATCAAGTATGGTATTATCCATACAATTTCAAAGGAAGGTGATTAAAATAAGCAAATCTTCTCTATTGGTGTTAATAAGCTACATATACTTTACCATAGTATTAGTAATTAAGCTGTTTTATTTCCTTTTCTATGATGTTTTGCCCAACTTGATTATTTTATTTTATTTCTTTATTATTTTATAATTAGCCTTTATTTATTCATAAAATTAATTTAATTTTTGTATCTCTATAAATTCATACTTAGCTTATATAAAACTATATTCATTACTATATTCATTAATTTTTGTATCTCTATAAATTCATACTTAGCTTATATAAAACTAAATTCATTACTTATTAAAAAAACTGCTTAGATTATAATTTTATTAATATATAATTAGCATGTTCCTTTACCTCAATACACCTTTGTTAATATCAGTATATACCAATTAATCAATATTCACAGATACCATCTTATGAGTTAGTATACAAGTGTACAATATGTATAAATATTAAACTATTTCTGGATAATTTCTTTCCCTACCTCTATTGTGATAAAAGTTTGGTATATACTCAAAAGTATTCATGAATCTCTATCCGTTTGTTATAATATTCTTCTTAATAATCCTCCAAATAACCCTAAACTTTAACTGTATACAATATAGCAACTTGTTTAAAATATTTAATTATAGTACTACATGATAAGACTTCCCCTGTTTCATTATCAATAGTCTGCTAGTGGGCGACCCCCTTAATTGTCAGCTAACATCTTGTTTTTACCAAACCTCATGATACTGCGTCTAATAAATCTTGATTTTTATGACTATACCAACTATGATGTATGTTTGCTCCATCAACCCTAACAGATACTGCCCTCTGTTCTCTCAGTTTTAAATATGCAAGGGATTTGATAAACTAGTCTATAAATTAAAACCGACCCCATAAAAACAAAAAATCAGTAACAGGCAGAGTCTGTAACAATGTATATCTTCTTGTAAACTTAGTAACTTCTATGCTGGATTGAGACAGCATGTTCTAATTTAATTAAATTAAATTCTGTCTTTGTCAGCTGAAGATTGCTCTGCATTTTAAATTGATGTAATGATTGTATTGTTCAATTAAATGGATATCCTTGTTACTTATTTGGATTATATATATATATATATATATATATATATATATATATATATATATATATATATATATATATATATATATATATATATATCATCAAAACAAGTGAAATAGTTTGTGTTTGTCAACTGGTTTCGCTTTCGCTAATTATGATATTGAAATTATCGTATTTCGTATTTTCTTGGGAAGATTTTAGTCCATATCCTTGGAATTAAGTTTGTGAGTGAATGAACAAGTAGAAAAATCTAAGGGTAGGTAAGTGGTGATCATTATTATTCGGGACAGGGGACGTAATTGCATTTTTTATTGGGGATGGGGAGATAAATAAATATACAAAAATCAAAAGCTAAAGTAGTGAGATGAAATATGTACAGTGATGTGTATGTGATCATGAATTAAAATATACACTGAGACCAAAGTTGGTTATGCGTTCATATTTAGGTGTGTTCTGTAATTTTCATGTTAAGTTTTATTGAAAATATAGAAAATGTGGTGAAAGGTCGATAATGCCATTCATCATTTAGGTATCGATAAAATAAGTACAACTTATTTACTTATCCTTCCCCTCAATATTGCTAGTCTTGTGCTAAAATTAGAAAGAATATTATTGTTGTTACTGTTATGTGTATACGATTGTCATCGTTGCCGTTTTATGTTACAATGTTTGCTGGTCTGTGTGTAGTTGGTAAAAGTATTGATAAGATCCGCATTTTCTTCCCACTCTTCCTCTTCCTTCGCCTACTCTTCCTTCTTCTCCTCTTCCTATTCTTCATGAGAGGAAATAAGTTACTCATCATTGCTGTTGGAACCACTGCTCTAGCCATGTTATCATTAATTCCTGCAGTGACAACAAAACAAATACTAATTAAGAAACTAAAGAAAACGCAGCCGACGATATCCAATATATGACTGAAACGGTAGGAGAATTCAATGAAAAAAGAAAGAACAACAGAACAAACAAATCGAAAGAAATGAAATTCAGACAACAAATGTAGAACCTGCAGGAAAGGAGTCAAAAATATAAATTATTTTTTAAGCGAGTGCGGTTAACTAGCACAAAAAGAGTATAAATGTAGGATGACTGTGTACGTACAGGATTGCATTGAGATGTTAGCCAAGTGTGTGAATTCAAAGCAATAGTAAAGTGGTATGAACACGAACCAGAGGTTGTGTTAGAAAACGAGAATTACAAGAGCTTACGGCACTTCCCTATAGACTAACCATGCTATTGAAGCAAGAAGGACAGATATGATTATAGATGACAAAATAAACAAACAGTGTAAGATCATAAATTTTGCATTTCTCTATCATAACTGAGACGATACCAAAGTAATTGAAAAAATTGGGAAATATGAAGATTAAGCACAAGAGCTGACGAGACTGGAAAACCGAGACAACAATTATTCCTGCAGTAATTAGTAGACTTGGCACAACACCTGAAATGCTACCCGAGAGGCATTTGTGTTCGTGTAAAGTTATGGCCAAATGCACTCAAACCATGACCACCCACCTTATTCTATCTAGAACAATTTTTATTTTATCGACCCCAAAGGAATGAAAGGCAAAGTGGACCTCAGAGAAATATGAACTCAGAACAAAAAGACGGACGAAATGCCGCTAATCATTTTGCCCGCTGTGCTTAACAATTCTGCCAGCTCGCTGCCTATATTGTTCTATAGCTTCTGGTAGGTACGTGGGTAAGTTATGTAGCGCATAAACAGTCCCCCCCCCATAATGAAACACCACGACATTAAAAATATTCTTGTATCAGAGTCCTGCCCTAGTTATCTTTCTATATTAGTCACGTCTGTATTTTTGAAGAAAATATTTTTCCTTGCAGACTGCCAACTCCCGTAAAATAAACCTAAATCATTTTGGAATTTGCTTACTGATAAGTTCTGTTGAGAGATTAGTAAAACCCTTGACCAATCATTGAGTTTTCTTTGCCCTAGTTCCATTATATTATCTCTTCCTCCCCTTCCACCTCCTCTCGGTTTTCTTCTCCTCCTTCTCTTCTAGTTATAACGTTACCCACTATAAACTAAAAGAATGAGCGGGAAAACACCCAGGGTTACCTACTGCAGGAAAACTCAGTAGTAAAGTGATGTAGTAAGGCAAAAAGAAATTAATTAGTTACAGGTGTGGCTGTGTGGTAAGTGGCTTGCTTCCTAACTTCATGGTTCCAGGTTCAGTCCCACTGCGTGGCATTCTGAGCAAGTGTCTTCTACTACAGCCTCGGGATGAGAGAAACTGAAAGAAGCTCGTCGTATATATATATATATATATATATGTGTGTGTGTGTGTGTGTGTGTGTGTGTGTGTGTGTGTGTATGTGTGTGTGTGTGTGTGTGTGTGCGTGCATGCATGCATGTATGTATATATCTGTGTGTATGTGTGTTGTTCCCCCATCACCTCTTGACCACCAATGTTGGTGTGTTTACATCCCCGTAACTTAACAGTTCAGCAAAAGAAACTGATAGAATAAGTACTAGGTTTAAAAAATAAGTCGTGGGGTCAAGACTTCAAGACTGTGCTCCAGCATGGATGCAGTCAAATGACTAAAACAAGTAAAAGGATAAAAGAATAAATACCGAGAGGGAACGCCTCCAGAATTTTAATTGAAAATGATTAATGCAACGGGGTGTGAGTCTGATGTTTAGTAGTGGAAATACAGCTCTGGATATAGGCCAGCCATACTGAACCACATCAGCAAAGAAGCATAGTTTGGATTACATATAGTGAAGATTTTCATTTGCGATAATTGACCCTTATATTTGACCCTTCGGTGCTGGATCACACAGAGATTATCTAAAGACATTTTACAAGTTGTCATACATGTTTTAGTAGAGCGACATCTACAATAATAAATCAGTTGTGATGCTACAAAAGGGAATAAAATGGGTTGGCCAGGGATAATCATTTCGTATATTTGCCAACGTCTAAATCTTCAACAAAATTATGTTGATCTTCTAGAGAGTTTTACCACTTTATATACATCTTTATAACTCTTCGATTGCTATAAGAATTTTATGAAGTTTTATTCTAATTCGGCTCTGATAATCTGCTTCTACATTAACAGATCAGACCCAAGCTTACTAATTTTTTAATGGCTTCTTATTAGGAAATTTCAGCAATAACATGTCCAAAATATGATCATTTAAGCTGCTATATGGCTTACTTTCTGATTGCCTCAATATTAGGTGAAGTACCTATTTAAAAACAATTTTACGTTTATACAAGGAGTTTTCACTCATAAATCAGTTAGTAAATAGTAAATAATGGTTGAATAGAGAAGCTTTAGAATAATTCTAATTAAAAGGAAGAAGTACAGAATGAGCCTTTGAGAATTTTTGAAAAAGAAAATATGACACTCGATATAGGCTGATATATAACCGATGAACTCTCGAAAATTTGGATATGCCAATAACTCATTTCGTTTGATGAGCGTCAAGAGGAAGGGATGAGCGCCTTGTGAACTGACTACACAACTCAGCTTCTATTTATATCAATATTTTTTTTAACCATTTTCGCAATAGCATTCCTTCAACCTCCAAATGTATTTTGCTGTGACAAACAGATTGTTTCATTAATTTTTCTGGTCAACATCTGTTTCAAGTAAATTTCCAAGTTCTCGAACAGCTGAGTCCAAAATGCGTTTTCGATTTCTCGTTCTGATTATGTCACTTCATTCAGTTAAATCAATAATTAGATTCAGAACTGCAAATTACCCATTATAAGTATCGCAACTGTGAAGTGGACGTCAAAGTATTTAATGGACCAAGAAAGTTTAATGTAGTGAACATTAAACTATTTAATATGCCATTAAATTTCAATACCAAAGCTCTGATTTACTCCTCACTGCATTTTAATGTTTTCATTTAAACCCTGAGATTGTCTTCCGTTATGTTTTTGGTCAAAATTAAAATAAATTACTTTCCCCCATTAACACGGGTGTAGATTCACTAAATTAATATATGTTGGTTCATTATATTATGTTTACACCATCTTTACTGATCGTTTTTCATGCACTGTACAATATTAATATACCAAGTCATTTCCTGGAGGCTCATTCTACTTCAACCTACAGAAAGGCAAGCTCACAAGATCAAATTCTCACTTTGTAATTATGTAAAAAAATAATGAATATTTGGTTTACAAAGTAGACTTAATGTCAAGGAAGAGAGCGAACTGGGTGGGGAAAGGGAGAGGTTAACAACTTGTTCAGAAATTTAACGTAGAGTATGAAGATAGAAATGGAATCTGTCTGTGAGTATAGACATAATTTACTGTCGACAAGAAATGGTCAAGATGTATGGAATATTGTGTCCGATGTTTGACGTTTGCATAGCGTAGGTTTATTGGTTAAATGTAAAATTTTGTGTCAGTTGTACGATGCAAGATTATCATCGATGGTATTGACCAGTCACAGTTATTGCACATCGACTGTTTGGATATATTAAGCACATTGGTTATACACACACACACACACACACACACACACACACACACACACTATATATATATAATATATATATATATATATATATATATATATTATATGCTTTTATGGATATATATATATTGATTATATAGATATATAGTTTTATGAATATATGATATATATATTGGTTATATGGATATATAGTTTCATGGATATACATATATATATACATATAGATATTGGATATAGTTTTAGCATAAATATAAATCATGCATTATAATTTCCATTTAATTTTATTTGTCGCTTTAATATTTATTTGACGTAATATTAGGTTTGATTTTTCAAATAAAACTAACATATCTTTTGAAATATAACTATTTATTTGGTTAACTCGTTCGTCTGGACAATCGTAGGCATACACTTGTCCATTCATTTATACACTCACACTTTTAACATGTACACACTCATATACACTGGCAATGGATTCATATGATGGGAGTAAAGTTTCTGAAATTATACATCTCAAAACACTCTCCAGAGGAAAATGAAAGCCAGACTTCGGCCAGTATAGATAGCATAACCTACAACAACGATGAAAATTTCGGCTTTGTTATTAATTTTTATATATATATTAAGTTTTCCTTGTGTTCGTTGACACACACATAAACATGCAGACATACATGCACGCACGCACGCACGCACGCACGCACGCACGCACGCACGCACGCACGCACGCACAGATATTGATACAACCCCATTGAAGGATGTATCCGAGGTCTCTGTACATGGAGTCAGTGTAGGGTTGGTGTGAGATGTTTTGATTGCATATGGATGATTCAACCTGATAATCATGAGCTTCACATACTAACCACAAAGATACATGTCTTCATGCTCGCACGTATACATATAAAAGAGAGTCCATGCTGATTTTGCTCAGGAGATGGTTTAAAAAGTCCAGGTTATCTCTTATGAAGCTCGGTATATGTTGAAGAATAGATTTTAGGAGGATGCCAATGAAGTTACTGAGTTTGCGTGTCT
>NC_042998.1:151818467-151820967 GCF_006345805.1 Octopus sinensis | reverse complement strand
ACGCACATAATACACGCACATAATGCACGCACGCACACATATACACACGTACATACACACACACACCAGCACAGATTCCCACATATACCTCCAACAAACAATACTCATACAGATACGCACACAATTATACATACATGGGCACAGATACACGCACATACACGCACGTAAGCACACACGCATATTACGCCTACACAACTCCCAAACCCCCCCACATACACGCATACACAAATTCTCATACACATCTATACATATACATACACGCGCACTCACACATACACATACGTATACACATATAGACACAGACACACACATACACGCACAAAAAACATGCACACACATACGCACGCACACACGCACAATAATGCACACACCCAACACTCACAACACCACGGATACACGTATATACACCCACATACGCTTACACACACATATACACACGCACACACAACTACGCGCACATACGACACGTACGCACATACATACACACACACACAAATGAACCCACACATACATCTCATACACACAGCACACAACCACATGGTTCCGGGTTCAGTCCCACTGCGTGGCTTCTTGGGCAAGTGTCTTCTGCTATAGCCCCGGGCCGACCAATGCCTTGTGAGTGGATTTTGTAGACGGAAACTGAAAGAAGCCTGTTGTATATATGTATATAATTATATATATGTGTGTGTTTGTAAAAGAATATACATATGTATTAAGTTATGTGTATGCATGTAAGCACCTATGTGTATATGAGGATAAGGTTGCGTACATATATATATACATGTGTGCGGGTATGTGTATATCTATGAGTACGTACATGCATATATGTTTGTGTGTGTGCATGTACGTATACATGTTTGTGTGCGTGTGTACGTGTGTAGACGTTGTGAACGCAAGTGGTTTATGTCTACGTATGTTATTTTTTGTGAGAATATGATTGTGAGTATATTTTTATAATTTTTTAAAATACATTTTTATCATGTCTTATCTCTTTTCTATTCCCATCTATTAGAGTTACTTCCCTTATATTTAAAGGTTTCTTGTAGCCTCTGTTGCAGACGAGAATGTATCGTAGCTCTTCGCTTCGACATTCGAAACTGTGAGTGCTATAATGACAGCCGTTTACTGTTTGCTCTAATTTATAACATATAAAATATTCCTCTATTTCTACAAATATCGAGGTCTCATTCTTTTGTTGTTTTACATATTATTATTATTATTATTATTATTATTATTATTATTATTATTATTATTATTATTATTATTATTATTATTATTATTATTATTATTATTATTATTATTATTATTATTATTATTATTATTATTATTATTATTTTCCTTCTTTGTTCAAATTTTCTTCCATTTCTCGCCGAGTTTTTTCCGTACACCTAGGGCAGAGAAGCTCATTGTATGCATTCCCAGATTACACACGCAAATTCACAGGTAAAATATGTATATAAAAATTTAATAAATAAATAAACTTATGGATGTTGTTTTCACAGCGATAATGCTCTTCTCAGTACATGAGTCGTTCCAGTTAACACGATTTTTTGCACTTCCTGTAGGGATGGTAAGCCTGGTATCATTTTCAAATAGATTTCAGTCCATATTTTCATCATTCCTAGAGATTCTACAATCACTGGTAGTGTAGTCACCTTGAAATGCCATATTTTTTTCAATTTCTATTAGCAAGTCTTTATATTTACTGATCTTGTCTAATTCTTTCGCCGCTATGTTGTGATCGCAAGGAATACTCATGTCAATTAATAAACAGACCTTTTTTGTCTGATCTTTTACAATAATATGTGGTTTATTAGCTTTTATAGTTTTGTCGGTATGTACGGGGAAGTCCCATAGATTCGACACATTTTCTCCCTCGGTCACAGTTTCCGGATGGTGTTTATACCATTTGTCAGCGGTTTTGATTTTATAATGCCGACATATTGTCCTGTGTAAATACTGGTCGACTCTGTCATGTCTTGTTTTATATTCTACAGGCGCTAAGACTCTATTATTATTATTGTTATTATTATTATTATTATTATTATTATTATTATTATTATTATTATTATTATTTAGATACATATTTATATATATATATATATATATATATATATATATATATATATATATATATATATATATATATATATATATATATATATATATATATATATATACACATACACACAAACGCTCATACATCAGGCAATGTCTTGAATTAGTCATCTTGTAAAATACTTTTGGCACTGAGATTTCGAGGAAAAATTAATTTAAAGTAGAGATAGAAATTTAATACTTCAACTTTTATCAACTGAACTATATTACTATCGCAGATCAGCTTCTAGTTTTAGTGACTTTCCCACACAACGATCGAAATGATTTGTGAAGTTGCAACAAGATCACATGCCAGGAGCCTATATTTGAAACACGAATTTGTAGTAGAACCACAGGGAGACAACGTCAATCCCCTAAAGCGACTTGAACGCAAAACATAGAG
>NC_042998.1:151795967-151813467 GCF_006345805.1 Octopus sinensis | reverse complement strand
GAGTGAAATAAAGGAGCAAACCAAATTTTTCGGCGGTCCTTTCATGTGGGTGTTAGGGCCAGGCATTTTAATGATGCTGCTAGAGCTAAGTTATAACAGAGGCTAGCAGAGTTGAAAATATTTTTATTCGATGAAAGATTCGAAATTGTCTTACTGACACCCTTTCGGCTTTTTTTAAAAAGACTATTGGGGCTTGGAAGGAGTTTGTACCGATGCACGACAGATTCTCATTAAATTTGCAGTGAGGCATGTATGAACCGGTACCCAAATTGAGCATTATGTCAAAGAAATATAGTATGGCAAGTCAGTTAGAATTAAGAATATGTATTAAATCTTTCCTAAGTCTATCCAAAGTATGTTAGATTTTCTTAAGCCTGTCAAAACTATTGTTTCTGTATTGGCCAACGTGTGTTGAGAGGCATTTCTTATTTAAGGTGTCTTTTGGATGTTACAGATATTCGCACTGTCAAATGCTCCCATTGCCACGTCGAATGAACGAGACGAACACCGACCCAGCTGTGATCCACAAAAACGTTAAACGCGCTTCAGCTTGCTTCACTTCAAGGAAGTTGAAACGTTTCAATATATCTATCATGTTTTTAACACAACATATCTATGAACAAATTTTCCCTCGGACAATAACTACAGCATCATGCCTGTTCACTGTTTTCACGCTTTAAGTATATCTAGATGGACATTTTCATTTAATATTGTTTCAATAGTGGATACCGAGTTTTATTTAGTTTCGTGTCTATGAGGAGCTCAAATCTCGTGAGGGGCAACTTCTAATTAGCACTCTAAAATTAGTAAATGAAATACCAGCAATATACTCTGAACGAACCTATATCAAGCTTGATAGATTTAAAGACTTCGTTAATGCTTTCAAGGAATAATTTTGGCCATTAAGATATGATGGTAGTGTCAGATGAAACGCGAATAGTTTTCACTTGAGAACCCATCGTGTTTTTTTAACCGGGTATATAAGCTACAAAATATATAAACTGACATTTGCTGCCTTCCTAATGGGAACAATAATATATCTTAGAAAATATTCATCCATTATTTCGCATTGAGGGCAGTTTGCAAACGTAATAAAAAATGCTGAGAAAAACAGTATGTTAATTATTCTAAGAACTATAGTGAAAGAGTTACGACTAAATTTTCTAATTAGGGGTTCAGTAATAAAATCAGCGGCTCGCATTTTCTTTGTCAAATCCATATTTTCCGCTCATTTTTCAGCCATTTTATATTTTTTCTAGTTAAAAACGGAAGTTAGTATTTTATATACATATGGATTACGAATACATACACACGCACACGTTCACACACGCACACGTTCACACACGCACACGTTCACACACGCACACGTTCACACACGCACACGTTCACACACGCACACGTTCAAACACGCACACGTTCACACACGCACACGTTCACACACGCACACGTTCACACACGCACACGTTCACACACGCACACACATGCATACATGCATACATACATACATACATACATACATACATACATGCATGCACGCATGTATACATACATACATACATACATACATACATACATACATACATACATACACATGTACATCTACACACACATACACACACACACATACAGAGTGGGGAGAGAGAGAGAGAAAGAGAGAGAGAGAGAAAGAGAGAGAGAGAGAGAGAGAGTGATTTAATTATCGTTCACTTACGGAAACGGAATGCTACAAATCGTTATGAATAAATTTTAAGGATTATATTAATCTAGAAATTAATTATTGCATGGTTTCCTACAGTAATAAAGCAACACAGCGACACCAAATTATAATAATAAAAATTACTAATGTGTGCGTATTTATATGTTTGTCTGTATGTCTGTCTGTCTGTATGTATGTATCCATCCATCCATCCATCCATCTATCTATCTATCTATCTATCTATCTATCTATCTATCTATCTATCTATCTATCTATCTATCTATATATATATATATATATATATATATATATATATATATATATATATATATATATATATATATATATATATATATATATAAGAATAAATGTTTTTATATATAAAGAACGTGAAATACAGGAAGGGACGAACACGGAACACAGACAAATCATTCGAAGCCTTCAATCTTCAGTCAGACACCGAATCATCATAGCAAATTTCGGCTGTTCAATTCTGATATTTGCTCCAACTCGGCCAGCCCCAAGAAAAAAACTAAGCTGTAAGCATTAGATTTCTTGGTAGAAGACAAGAATGTAAACGCAAGAGACGGATGTAAATACAAGAGACGAAAACGAAATTGAAAACAGTAATGGATAAACAAAATATAACGGTGGTTGTCTTACGACTTTAGACCAAATGAGACAAAAACAACAACAACATAGCAGCTGGCGTAGAAATAATTACCTTTTCGGTAGAGGGGACACATGTTGGTCGATATATATATATATATATATATATATATATACATGCATTTATACACACATACATTATAACTTAAATGTATATGATTTCCCACATGCACGCACGCGGACATACACATATACACACACTCACACACAAACATATGCATGCATATAAGTACAAAAATATACCTTATAGGCGCAGGATATGGCTGTGTGGTAAGAAGTTTGGTTCCCTACCATGTGGTTCCAGGTTCAGTCCCATTGCGTAGCCCCGGGCTGACTAAAGCTTTGTGAAAGGATTTAGTAGACGGAAAATGAAACCCCGTTGTATATACATACACATGTGTGTGTATCTTTGTTTTTGCATTTGTCCCCCAACACCGCCTGACAACTGGTGTTGCTTGTTTACGTTTCCGTAACGTAGCGGTTCGGCTCAGGAACTAGAATAAATGTTCGAATAAAACACTTCAATGATTGAAACAAGTAAAAGATAAAAGCTTCCTATAGAGTGTAAAGAAACAAAAGTTGAGAGTGTTTTTATAAATTATTTACTTACGTCGTCTTTCATGCAGTTCATTAACGATAATATTCGCTATATATGGACAAACCTTATAAGCGTGTTATATTATCAAATCATCACTTTGCATAACACACGTTAATAACCTTGACGATTTATAGCAGACATCAGAAGGAGTTACGTTATCAACAAAGCATTACAGGGATTTGTAATTACTGGTTATATATATAATACAATTTAAATTAAAATGGGCATATATGTAAATACATATCTAGGGAATGGATAGGGTAAAATCCAGGCTACATATGTTTGCTAGTTATCAGAACCTCGACCTCATCTCCTGTGAGTTAACATGGGATCCATTGATAACAATGTAACCTTCATTGTAAACTTCATTTGGCTTGATAAGTAATTCTCATCGAGTAATTACTATTGGGTTGTCGTAAAGTTCGTGCCGATTTATAGAAGCTTACCTTTCGACATATTTTAGAACATGGTTGAGTCCATAAAATAGGATTTAACTACACTTCCATTTAGAGCACAGTTTAAGCTATCTTTTCGTGGAAGTAGGTTTATGTTCCTATAACCTGTGTTACTTCTGTAACCCTTTAAAATGGAAGGTACGAAAGTTCATTTTCAGCACTTGATGCTTTGGGAACCAGACAAAAATTGCTGCAGCACTGCTGGGATGTGTTACCCCACCCTCCATGTTCACCACATATTGTTCTTTCGGATTTCCACTTATTCATGTCTTCGCAGAATAGTCTTAATGGTAAAAATTTCAATTCCTTGGATGACATAAAAGATACCTTGATGAATTCTTTGCTATGTAACCACCTCAATTCTGGGAAGAGAATATTTTCAAGTTAAAGGAGAGAGGGAGACGCATTGTGCAACAAAATGGTTCATATTTGGTTGATTAAAAATGTAATGGCAAGTATTTATTGACCCTTTTCTTTCCTTTAAAAATCGGCACGAACTTTCCGGACAACCCAATACTTCCGAGGATCTGTTAGCTAGAAAACATGTAGCCTGATTTTACCTACGTCATTCCCTAAATTTGGATTTCTATTCGCATTCACATCAACCGCATTTGCTAACCATGAACTATTAAATAACTTTTTTCAGCTTATGGAACTTTGATATGGAAAACATTTACAACCTTCTACATCAATAAACCACTATTATTCCTGAAAGTTGTTTTTTATACCTTCTACGGACTGCTCGAAGCTTACTAGCTTTCCACACCTTAATCCTTGGATCTCAAATTTACATATAATTATACAGATATGTGTGTATACGTGTGCGTTTGCGTGCGCGCCTGTGTGTATAGCTGGATGTGTGTATACAAGTGCAATCGTGATTTTGGCACCAATTTTTAATACACTTACAGTAGGTGGTACCCCTTATAATGAAATATCTTCTAATTATTAGTTTCAAATATTAACACAAAGCCATCAATTTGGGATGGACCCAAGTCGATTACATCGATCCCAGTCCTCAACATTCTGTCAGCTCACCGCCTAACCCTATCTTATAATTATTAATATGGCATAGAAAAGCATCAGTCTTAGGAAAGTTCCGTATATAAAGCGCACGGTTAGAAAGTTCTTTTGCAAACAAGTGAATCATGAGATATCCATAAACACCAGACCAAATTACTGGAATGGTTCACCAAAGATTACTGTGACGGAATCTTTGCATTCACTCGCAATTACACACTATAAATGCCGAAGCTCTTAACAGAACAGATATGCCAAATACAGAATCATGAATAATAATAAATTCTTTCTGTTGATTTGGTTATATTATTTGTATGGAAGATACACAAGATCCTATGGAGATTTATTGGGTAGAAAATACAAATTAAAAGCTAGGTTCAAACAACATTTTTTTTTAATAGTTGTCATCATCATCATTGTTCGACCGTGGTCGAGACAATGGAATTTACTATGTTACGCCAGACTTCACGGTCCATCATAGCATTACGGAGGTCCTGTTGCTGGATGCTTGTATCTCTGGAGATTACATCAGGGTAGGAGAGTGTGCGCCCTCTGGTATCGCGAGCAGATGGCTTTCAGAGGAGAAGAGTAGAAATCACCTCGTTTTCAGCTCTACAGCAATGTCCAGCAAACTGGACTCTTCTACCTTTCACAAGAGATGATACAGGTGGTAGTTTCTCATATATTTGTACTTTGGTTGGATGACACTTCCATGAGAGATTTTGAGCTCTCATAAGGAGGCGAGTGTCTATTCCATCTAACCACCTTTCAAACTTCTTTGATAACGTCCAGGTTTCTGAGCCATATAGTAGAATTGGTTCGACTGTGGCTTTGAAGATTTTTAAGTTTGACATCTCTACTTAGATTTGATGACTAGATCTTATGCATATCATTACAGGCTGACCAGGCCATACCCTGTCTAGTTAGAAAATCTTTTTCAGATGATGATATGTATGACCCAAGATATTTGTAATCAGAAACCATATTTAAGGGGGTATTGTTGAGAGTGTGGATGATGCAATCACTGTTGGACAGGCACTTGTTTATATATTCAGTCTTGGTAAAGACCTACACAATTTGAGGCTTGTTCAAGAGATTATAAAAGAGACTGGGCATTGGAGAGAGAATCACTGATAAGAGCGATGTCATCAGCAAAGTCAGTGTCTGTTAAGTATCCAGCTGGGTGTCTGGAACTTCTAGGTTTTATTTCAAAGATGAAGAGAAATGGGGCGAGTGTGTCTCCTTGCAGTATTCCGGCTTTGATTGAGAAAGATGATGTTTCCCCATCAGGGGTTAAGATGGTTGAAGACGTATCTGTGTAGAAGACCTTGATGGCAGAAATGATTTTGTCATGAATCGCATAGAGCTTAAGGATTTCAAACATCTTGTACCTATCTACAGAGTCGAACGCTTTAGAAAAGTCTACAAACACCATTGCAAGATCGCGATTAAATTCTTTCGATTCTTCAATAAGTCTGCGTAGGCATAGTATTTGGCTCAACGTTGAGCGCCCATGTCTGAATCCATTTTGGTTCTTTCAGAGCAAAGGTTCAACAAAAGGGACGAGACGGTTTAGAATCAGTTTGTTGTACAATTTTGCCGCAATTGACATTAGAGATATACCCCTGTAGTTGGTGACGAGGGATAAATCGCCTTTTTTGAGTATTGGGATGATTTGAGCTTGGTGCCAAATCTTTGGAGCTATAAAAGTGGAAAGTGTGTGATCGCAAAGATTGAGTAAAAGTACGTGAAATCTATCATCCTTCCAAATTATAGCTGGGATGTTGTTGGGACCAAATGCTTTCGAGGCTTTCAGTTGTTTAGTGGCTGCTGTTAGTTCAAATAGGGTAAAAAGGGAGGTGTTGATGTCCAGCGTATTTGATATAGGCACACTTGGAAGAGTGGGGTTATCAGGGATTTTGGCATTCTTTCCAAGTAGGTTTTTAAAATGAATTGACCAATTTTCTAAACGCTTCTTAGATGATCCCCCTTTGATTCTAATTGATGACCCAGAATTTTTACCTGATAGGTCTTTGATGGATTTCCAGGCAAGATGGTGCTTTTTACTAATGTGCTCTCAATAGTTGTAGAAAATAGAGGAAGTTAGAAAGGTATGTGTGTGTGTGTATGTGTGTGTGTGTGTGTGTGTGTGTGTGTGTGTGTGTGTGTGTGTGTGTGTGTGGAGAGAGAGAGAGAAGGGGAAAAGCACAATCTTAAGAATTCTCACAAGATTTCAAGAACAAATATAATCGTATGGGTTATTCTTTAAAATACATGTTCTGTTGGAAAAGAAGAAAAAATTGAAAATTGATTCATCTTGCACCATCTTGTACAGAGGTTGTCTACAGCTGGCATCTGTCTGGTTTATTTTTAGACTTGCAGTTGTCAAAGTAGATAAAACTGTTTGGTAATGTTCGTCTCACAGATATATATTGTGTTTTTAACACAATATGTCTACGAAGAGGCTTTATCCCACTTAAAAACAACAGCATCGTGCTTTCAGATGATGTACATATGTTAAATATGGCACGCAAATAAATGTATATATGTATATATTTATGTATATATTTATATATAAATGTATATATGTATATATTTTGGCGTATAACGCAGAGTGCAATGCGCGTATTAAATGATATTTGTAAAAATAATTTAAATTAACTGCAATTGGGACAACTGCAATACTAAACGTTTTGAGGAGAAAATGGCTGAGAAAGAGAAAGAGAGGAAAGGGAGAGAGAAAGAAAGAGAGAGAGAGGGAGAAAGAAAGAGAGAAAGAAAGAAAGAGAAAGAGAGAGAAAGAGAGAGAGAGAAATGAGAGAGAAAGAAAGTGAGAGAGAGAAATGAAGTGAAGTTATAGTATTGAAAGTACACTTCGAGGGGAAAAACTTTTCGATACTTGATCCAGAAACTAATAGATAAGAACTCACACAAATACATTTGTACCCAGACATGAGAACGTGCTTACGTCCCTTACTTCCACACCTCCGTATATGTATGTCTGTTAATATGAGCATAGGTACATAAGGCGGCATGCTGGCAGAAACGTTAGCACGCCGGGCAAACTACCTATCGGCATTTCTTGTGATTGTACGTTTTGATTCAAAATTTCTTCGGGGTCGACTTTGTCTTTCGTATATATTGTAATTAATCTATCTGCTTCGCTGAAAGGTATGATTTCTTTTTGAGAGAGGGAAAGAAAATCTGTTCAAAGACGAGGAAAACAAGCATCGTCCCTGTTGTGACTTATCAGAAAGCCCAGCGTTTAGCTTTCACTCGCAATTCAATACGACCTGATCAATTGCACTATACTTTAGCGAGTTGTCCTCGATGTCTGTGTAGTTGGAAGACGCAATCTAGATGTTCTACAAGATTGAGAAGTGTCTGTCTCTGCTGGCGACTATATAGGTACCTAAAACAATTAACGAACGTATAGTATATGTTTTGTGTTCGCGCCAACTCTTAAAGAAAACTGAAGATTTGGCTCCAAAGAAGATGACCTCTTCTATCATTCCTATTTGCTGTAAAGTGACACATTTTTCTACATTCACACCTTCCTCATCAAACTGATGATGTCTGGTGGCGGGTTTGGTGTAGAAAACACTCCTCGTCAGCTTTTTCAACTTTGTCACTATACTATCTCTCACTATACTAGAGAAAAGGTGAAATGTAGTAAGAGGTAGTGGTGGCGGTGGTGGTAATAGAATGTTAGGGGGTAATGGTAGTAATCGTGGTAGTAGTGGTGATGGTAGTGGTAGTGGTGGAGCTGGCGGCTGATGTGATTGATGTGGTGGTAATAATTGTGTTAGTGGAAATGATACTAACGGTGTGGTTGGTGATGTTAATATTCGCAGTGGCAATGGCGGCGGTGAGTTTATGATTGATATACTGGTCTTAACGGCGGTGGTGTTTATGATTGATATGGTGATAGTAATAGTCATGGTGATAGTGTGTTTGGTGGTGTTATTAACGTCATCACCACCATCACCAATGATTGATGTGCTGGTGATGGTGGTGGTGTTGGTATTAGTAGTTGTGGTGGTTATCCCTTACATAGCTCTGCAGGGCTATGTCTATAATCAACGACATTCCAACCGTTGAATTACATTACCTCGTGTTCTTGTTATTTCAGCGTGGTACAGAATGAGCTGTTGGAAATTTACTTGTTATTTCTAGCAGGTTGTGTTACTAGGTAGAAAGTGTCTAGTAATAGTGGTGGTCACTAGTAATAGTGGTGCTGCAACTGCTACTGCTACTACTATTGCTGCTACTACTGCTGCTGGTGGTACCGCTTATGATGATGACAATAACAGTGATGATCATGACTGAACTAGTAGTAGTAGTAGTAGTAGTAGTAGTAGTAGTAGTAGTAGTAGTAGTAGTAGTAGTAGTGGCAACGGAAACAGTGGTAGAGGTGTTGGTAGTGCTGTTGGTTATGCCAACAATTGTGGTGATGATGATGGCGAATGTTTTAATGAATACTGATGGTAGGAGAGGAAGTGATAGTAGTGAGGTGGTAGCAGTAATAGTAGTTCTGGTAGTAGTGGGAGTGATGGTGTTAGTAGTGGTAGCAAAGATGGCATTGATAGCTGTGTTTGCATTAATAGTTGCCGTACTTTAAAGTTCTAATAGAATGATTGGTTGTTGTTGGCTTTTAAAAAACTTGTTTTCAGTGTTATTGTTGTTGTTGTTGTTGTTGTCGTTGTCACCGTCGTTGTTGTTGTTGTTAATGTTCTTGTCGTCGTCGCTGTTGTTGTTGCTAAATCACCAGTCGTCCACATTTTGCCGATGACAATTAATGTCGCTGATATCACCAAGAAACACACACAACAAACAATTCATTGATTGGTTATAGATCTTTTTATTGGGATTTTTCGTGAGATTTCGGAAGATCAAAAAGGTTAGAGTGTCGCTGGGATGTAGTGATAAACGCCATAACCACTATCACACCTCAGCTATTATTATTATTATTATTATTATTATTATTATTATTATTATTATTAAATCGGTGAGCTGGCAGAATTGTTAGCGTGCCGGGCAAAATGCTTAGCGGTATTTCCTCCGCCTCTACGTTCTGAGTTTAAATTCCGCCCGAAGTCGACTTTGCCTTTTTTCTTTTCGGGGTCGATTAGATAAGTACCAATTCAGCAGTGGCGTCGATGTAATCGCCTTACCCTCTTCCTCAAACTTGCAGGCATTGTGCCAACATTTGAAATCATCATCATCATCATCATCATCATCGTTGTTGCTACTGTTATTGAGTTCAAATTCGGCTGAGGTCGATTTTACCTTTCATCCTTTCGGGGTCAATAAAGTACCAGTTGAGTACTGGGGTCGATGAAATTAACTTACCCCTCCCACCAAATTTCAGGCCTTGTGCCTTTAGTAGAAAGAATTATTATTATTGGCAGTAAAGTTTATTTGCCAACAGAATGCAGAAGTCCTAAACATGATAATGTTACTGCTGTTTAGCCTCAGGAAAACAATTTTTCCAGCAGGATACCGACACAGTTTGCGTCCGTATAGCAAGAACAAGGGAGTTTATCGCTCCCATCACTAGCCTTCGTGATATTCACAGACCTAGGTTTTTGGGTTGATTCCCATCTTCAGGACGAGATAATCACAGGTTTCTTCTTCTTCTTCTTCTTCTTTTTCTCCTTCCACCACCACCAGCACCACCAGCACCACCAGCACCACCAGCACCACCAGCACCACCAGAACCACCAGCACCACCACCACCACCACATCGGCCCGAGAGGATGAAAAGCAAAGTTGGCCCAATGTGCTAACGATTCTGTCAGCCCGCTGCCTTAAAGTCTTGGTTACTATTAAGCAAACATAAGGGGGGCAACTTGGCAGAATTGTTACTGCGCCGAGCAAAAAGCTTAGGGGCATTTCATTCATCTTTACGTTCTGAGTTCAAATTCCACCAGCGTCGATTTTGAATTTAATCCTTTTGGGATCGATAAAATAAGTACCAGTTGAGTACTAGAGGCAAAATTGCTGGCCTTGTGCCAAAATTTGAAACTAATGTTAATCAAACATGAAACAGCCCATTATCTCTGAAGGCCCAGTGTCGTCGCAAGAATTTTACCTTCCACCTTTGTCTCACCTTGTTGATGGATTCGAAGAGGATCTGTAACTTCTGAGGAACACTACTACCGAAATTAAACTTCATTATGGATACCTATGTAGCTTTTAAACCAGTGTTTCTCAACCACATTTTATCTAAGGACCTCTTTGATTACCGATTAATTCTTGTGGAACCCGTAGCCATTCGGTGTTTAAAGACTAGTTTTATAGGTACTTTCAGAATTCCTATTTTCCTTTTCAATTATTCACTTGTGTAGGTACTCTCTCAGCGAACATTTTTCAGTGGCCAGAAAAACATTAGAAAAAGACTTGCAATAAATACATCTAAAGCAAAACTATTTCAGGCACCCTTTAAATACTACTGTGCATACCCAATTTACTATTTTACTTATATGGAACCCCAAAAAGCTTACGTGTTACATATGGGCCTTGGTTGAGAACCATTGTTTAAAGCAAAAGACCACTTGCACATAAGAGACAAACAACAAACACATTGTAGGCGATGCAAAAAGTCTAATGAAGTAATATTGGCTTGCATTGAATTGGCCTCGATTATGAAAAGAAGACATAATGTAGAAACTTTGATGGATTAAAGAATTACTACAAAAATGAAGATCAGTGAGAAAGAAACTAAAAAACATTGAGATATTTTTTGAAGAAAGCAGTCAAAATATGGTGTGATAATGATTTGAAGGGTTGTTGCTTCATTAATACTTAATACACACACATATATATGCATGCATACATGGATATACATACACCCATATATACAGTAACTCCTGCTTGTGCATGCATACGCATACACACGCACTCACACTGGTATATATATATATATACTTGCATACATGCATTTGTATATGCACTCATTTAAATACCAGTGTGAGTGCGTGTGTATGCGTATGCATGCACATATATAACACCTCTACCACTGTTGCCGTTGCCACTACTATATATATATATATACATGCATACATATACACATACATATACACACACATATACATACCCACTAACTACATATATATATATGTATATATATTGTATTATAATATATATATGATTCATATATATGTGATATATGATATTTATATTATTTATATATTGTGTTTATATATATATACGTTCATTTCCATATATAATTATGTCTATGTATATATATATAAATATATGTAAAATACGTTCGAGCAGACGGTACCAAATACAAGCACTCCACAGATAACCCAGCATTAACACATAAATACATCATTAGTTTTAACAGAGCATTTTTTTCAGCGAAAATGTTCAAGAAATTTTAATAGAAATCTAGAATTGATTGAGGCTTCAAAATTAAGTGTATACATCGACAAAAGTGTATACTACTACTACTACTACTACTACTACTACTACTACTACTACTACTACTACTACTACTACTACTATTGTTGCTGCTGCTGCTTCCCTAATGCAATACCAGACACTGGCTCTCATGGCTTCTGAGCTTAACTGATTGGAAGTGCTGTCATGTACCTCGTTTTGTCTTCTATAAAAAGATGGGCTATAACAAGTATTCTGTTCAATACCACAGATTTGCTTGTCAGTTGTTTGAGCGTTTCCCTTGGTGGCTGACGTAATATGCATTTCTGACCACGAGCAGAGTTAGTAGGGGAGTATCATAAAGCCATGTGTTGAGAGGAATTCTTTGGTATTTGAATGAATCACCTCTGAGAACATGAGTGTTTTGTTCAACATCCTTAAACAACCCTTATTTAGGGACTTTTTGAACGGGATAGGCAACTCGATCAAAGGAAAATTCTAAACGGGCACCACCTGGAAGGTCAGGCACTTTTTATCTTGGCATAAGATCACTATGTCACGAACATATGGTTGTGAAACATAAGCCTGGTGTACCCTTATCAGACGGGTAGTCAGGATGGCTATATTGGGTTTCGTATATTTTACCCCAGTGTTACTTTGATGGCAAGCACTGTTCTCTCACTCAATACTACTACTACTACTACTACTACTACTACTACTACTACTACTACTACTACTACTAATAATAATAATAATAATAATAATAATAATAATAATAATAATAGAATGGATAGATTATTGGAAAGCCTATGGCATGATCCCAACGCATGGATAAGTGAATGTTTGAGTATATTCAGTATAGCAGACAACATGAGAGAATTAATTAGCTGTAGCATGAGGAAATGGAAAGTAGATCTCTATTCAGGTGACACAAACTTAAGGTAAGTTAATATCAAAAGAAAAATTTTCCAGGGGGACTCGCTGTACCCTTTAATATTTGTCTTATGTCTGATGCCCCTCATTTTAATATTAGGGAAGGCAAAGGCAGGATATCAGTTCAGAAATACTAAGAGAAAAATTAGCTCTACAGAGATGATCTGAAACTTTTTAGTAAGAATGAAAAAGAGATTGATCCCGTAATACAGACTGTAAAACTCTTCAGCAAAGATATAGGCATGAAATTTTACTTAGATAATTGTGCAATATTAGTCATGAAAAGGGGACAGATAATCAACAGCGAAGGCATCCAATTACCAGATGGCTATACATTAAAATCATTGACAGGAGGAGAGGATTATAAGTATCTAGGAGTATTAGTATCTGACAGAGTACTAACTATAACAACGAAAATGAAAATTGAGAAGGAGTACATTAAAAGGGTAAGTAAGCTAATGAAGTCAAATCTAAATGGTCCGAATCTAGTGAAGGCTGCAAATACTTGGACAGTATCATTACTTGGATACTCAACCGCTTCTGTACATTGGACAAAAACTGAATTGGCGAAGCTAAACAGAAGAACTAGGATGGAATTCAAGAAGAATGGAGGACTCCACCTAAGGGCAGGAGTTGCAAGATTATACCTACAAGGAATGCTAAACAGGGTTAATATCAGTAGAAGACTGCGTGGAATTACCTAGAGTCCTATGTAGGTAATAATGAAGAAAGTTTATTAAAAGCTGCTAAAATCACAGCAAGACATAGGGAAACCAAAAGCCCAAACGAGCATAAAAATCAGAAAAAGAACTGAAATTATCTGACTGGCAGGAGACGGCGCCGCATGGTAGATTCCTAAAGATAGTTTTAGCAAATAGCATTAATGAGACATGGTTATGTTTGCAGTCAGGACAGTTGAAAAGTGGGACAGAAAGTTTGTTAGAAGCTGCATAGGATCAAGCATTAAGGACTAATTGGATAACACCCAATTGGACAAAAACCAAGTAGATTCCCAATGTAGATTATGCGAATCAAAAGAGGAAAGTGTAATTCATATATTAAGTAAATGTTGTATGCCGACACAGAAAGAATACAAGAAAAGGGGGAGCAATCCACTGGGAGCTATGTAGAAAGCTAGGAGTTGAACATACTAATAAATAGTACGGGTATGAACCTAATAAAGTACTAAAACGTAAGTAATATAAGATGTTGTGGAGCTTTAAAATTCAGATCTCCCTCCCAAACGAACTTTAAAATTCAGTCTCCCTCCCAAACGAACTTAAAAATCAGGAAAAAAGAACTGAAGTTATCTGACTGGTAGAAGGTGTTGCCTGGTAGATTCCCAAAGATAGTTTTAGCAAATAGTAGTAGTGAAACATAGTCATGTTTGCAGACAGGAAAGTTGAAAAGTCAGGCAGAAAGTTTGTTAGTAACTGTACAACATCAGGCATTAAGGACTAATTGGATAAAAGCCAAGATAGACAAAAACCAAGTAGATTCCCAATGTAGGATATGCAAATAAAAAGAGGAAGGCGTTACTCAAATAGTAAGTGAATGTAGCATGCTAGTACAGAAAGAATACAAGAAAAGACATGACGATCAAGGGAGAGTAATCCACTGGGAGTTATGTAGATAACTAGGATTTGGGCATACTGATAAATGGTACGAACATAAATTTAATAAAATACTAGAAAGTAAGAAATTTTAGATGTTGTGGAACATTACTGATACCGTAATAGAAGCTATCGGACGCGATACCTTCCCTAAAATCTCCAGCCTTGTGAACGTCGTTCGGATTACATTTTATTATTAACATATTACTCATGCATGCTCTCAACCTACTTACGTTGCTGTGGAAGAGCAAACAAATGTTTTAACTGTATTTAACGTACTACATAACGATATAGCCCTGGTTTTCATGAGAACCACAACTATAACACAATTTTAAAATAACGGCATGATTATTATTATTATTATTATTATCATTATTATTATTGCTATTGTTGTTGTTTTTGTTGTTGTTATTGCATTTGTACAGCTTCTAACGCTGGAGATGTACTACGGTGTCAGCTCTTCGCTACCAGTGAACTAAGGTAAGACCTCTTATTTTCCAAGCACCTTCCGGAATATTCGAGCGCTGCAAGTGATCCACCCTTATTGTAGCCCCTATGTACTTGTCAAGATTTTTACTCACTGTGCCCATGGGTGTAGCGCCCCATGCAGCGTCATCAACTTTCTCGTCCTTCTGTCTTAACTAGTTTTTCTCTTTTCAAGGTTATTTTGGAACATATTTCTAAGCCAAATTTCATGATTATTTCTTGGTTATTTCATGTATATTTCTTGCACAGTCTGTAGTAATGTTTATCATTTGTAGCGTAGACTTTTAGATTATCCATAGACAAGATATGGCTGATGGTTTTGCTGTAACACTTGTAACCACGCCCAGTTCTATTTAGCATGTCAAATAAATGTGTCAGTGCAAAGCAGAAAAGGAGTGGAGAGATCGTGTCTCCCTAGAATATTCCTCTTCTATTGGGGATGTCTTTGGTGTTTCTGAGTCCCTCTTTTGTCTGGAGTTGTAGCACCGTCTGTCATTTATTCATGGAATGTTTTATATATTTTATGATTATTCGTACTACCTTGTTCATGGCTAGTGTTTCTAGGATCCATGTGTGGGGAATACTATCAAAACTCTTTCGATAATCGATTATGGACATACCTGTGGCTGTCTCCAGTTATTGTTTTATTCGTCAGTAGCTGGTCTTTGCAGCTGTATGATCACTTACAACATCCCTTCTGCTCTTCTGGAAACATGTTGTTTTCTTCCGGATGTTTGACCATTCTCTGCGATATTATAGTAGTAAAGGCTTTATAAATTGTAGGGAGACAAGTTATTGGTCCGTAATTTTGTGGGTTTACCGTTTCAGTTGATTATCATCATCATCATCATTATAATGGTTATTATTATTATTATTATTATTATTATTATTATTATTATTATTCTATGTTTGACATTTGCTTTATGTCTGTACAAGTTGGCTCCAAGTCTCACCCAGAGACCTCAAGAGACAACAGGTTGGAAGGTCACGTTGTTGTTATGTCTAGTGTGCCATATATTTGGGTTTTTTTTGGTGTTGTACTAGTGAATGTCTAATACATAAAAAAATCATTATTATTATTATTATTATTATTATTATTATTAACATTATTATTATTAATATTAATATCAAATAATATGTAAACCACGAACAGTGATACAAGAGAAAGTTAATAACGAGATGAATGTTACAATTGGTAGTGTCTTCCCGACTCCTAGGGCAAAGAAACCCACTGTATAGTATAATAATTAAGTAGTCCATTAAATAGGTAGACCATTAAAATAAACACACGAGACTGTTCATTTACAAAGTCATGTGAAGCAAAAAGGGGAAAGTAGAAAGAAAGAAAAAGAAAAGAAAATAAGAAAAATGAGAAAAAGAAAAAGAAAATAAAGAGTAAAAGGAGAAAGAAAATTCACAGTGACAATGCTCTTCTCAAGGAAAATTCTAGATATTTTAATGCTTGCAAAACTCTCTCCACTTGCTTACAATACATTAAGACACATCCATTCTACCCGACACTTTTTCCCGTTTTCAGACATAGATTCATCCTTATATTTGCCTCTACACACTCGTCCTTTCAACATTTCTTAACTCCACTCCACGCCTTAAACAGTATTCCCATCTGGTTTCTAACTTAGCCTTCTTTTCTCTCAGAGTATTTCTCTTTGTGATTCTTTTTATGCCCCCTGTCTTCTGATTAGTAACGTCCGAAACGTCAAGTCTCTTTGTCTTATAGAATTGAAGTAATACTTTATTCGTTAAAATATATTATTTTTACTGTTCCTCCTATTTACAACCAACTGTAACATTCATCTCGCTATTAGCTTTCTCTTATATCACTGTTCATGGCTTACATAAAAATAAGGGCGCGTCTCCTATTCCCTCTTCAAACAGAAGTATAAAACACAGTTGCGATAGAAAAAGTAACAAAATAATGGTAGATAAAATATATGGTTTACGTGGTCAGCTTTAATCCATATATACCGTAGCATGGAACTGCTTACAAGAGTGGACTTAATATCTTGATATGTATTCGTAATGCAATGGTCATTGCAACACAATATCACAGTCTTTTCAGAGAAGCGCAAACACAATATTATGAGATATCTAGAATACCTCAGAGCAAACCTCTGTGGTATCGATGCCATGCGACTCTGAATCTCAACATGTTCATTAAATAAAAGTCTGTTTGTTAGTCAAAGGAAATATCTGTATTTCTCGGTTTAGATTTCAAAAATATAACCCAGGGCTGAGAGTATAAAGGTCGATTTCCATTGATCCGGTCGAAGAGTTATAGCGCATTGGGAAGGATTAAATTCTGGTTGGTTGAACCCCTCGCACATTGTGAGAGCGGCCATTGATGAAGCGAGGGAGAGAAAGAGACGAGGAGTGAAAAGAGAAGAAAGGCAGGAAAAAGGGAAATAGCTGCAAAGGGACTGAGATGAAAGAAAACAAATGAAGAAAAGAAAGGAAGAGAAGGATAAGGAGGAGAGGGAGGAGGAGGAGGAGGAAGAAGGAGAAGAAGAAGAAGAAGAAGAAGAAGAAGGAAAAGAAACATAGGTAATCGGTTAGGATGAAGTATAGAAAGGTATGTGTGATTAGGAAGAAAGGATTTACTATGAATACTGGGAATAATATGAAT
>NC_042998.1:151780967-151790967 GCF_006345805.1 Octopus sinensis | reverse complement strand
TATAAGTGATAGGCAAAGTGAAATACTTCCTGAACCAATCATAAACACTAAGACAGATGAGCATCAAATAGATAAAGAAAGTCACACAAATATTGACCCAACAGAACTACATGAGCTAAAAAACCAAATCATGATTGAATGGCTGAAAATTAAAGAAACCAGCATGGATGAACGTGATACACTTCCTAAAATCCGCAACTCTAACCAAAACATGAAAATAATTGGTAAAATCCGGCTTGCACTTAAGGATATAATTTCAGCTAATGATGTTGATATCACAAACCTCAACCACCTATACTATGCATCCGCGAAAATCTCAACGATCCTATGTGGTGTAAAGATTAGAAAACGGCAACATTCCCACAACAAGCCTTCTTGGCAAGAGCGTCTGCAACAACAAATTAAAATATTTAGATCTGACATTGAATATTTGAAAAACCTTAAGGCTCACAAGACTACCAAACCCATAAAAACCCAAAAATTACTGAAAAAATACAATATGAAAACTATACTTAATATTGATGCCACCATAGAAACCATCAAACAAAAGGTATCTGCCAAAGCTGCCCGCATAGCGAGGTATGAAAAACGTGTTAGATTTTTCAAGGACAACAGCATGTTCAAAAATAACACCAAGAATTTTTACAGGAAGATAGGAAAAACAGCGTTTACTGCAAGGTCTGTACCATCAAAAGAAGAAGTGCAGGGATTTTAGAATAAAATCTGGGCAGAAGAAAAAACACACAACGAAAAGGCCCCCTGGATTGACAAAATATCTACAGAACTGGACCCCTTAGCAGAGCAAAAGTGGGAGGGTGTCAAGGTAGAGGATATAAGATCTGCTCTCAGGAGGTCAAGCAAATGGAAGTCTCCAGGAAAGGATAAAATTCCTAACTTCTGGCTGAATGCCTTCCCAGAGAGCCATGAACTGCTAACAGAACTGTACAATGATGTTTTGCAACACCCTAGTAGGATGCCTCCTTCGCTAGTTAATGGGTTAACATTCCTGCTTCCAAAAAGTGATGAAACAAATGAACCAAAAAACTATAGACCCATAACCTGCTTAACAACTATGTACAAAACACTAACATCTGTCCTGACGGAATATACCTATAGTTTTTTAACAGACAGCAGCATATTCCCTAATGAACAGAAAGGATGTAAACGTGGATCCTACGGCTGTAAAGACCAACTACTCATCAATAAGATGATCTTAGAAGATCGTCACAAACGACACAAAAACTTATCAATAGCCTGGATCTCTTATTATAAAAGGCAGATTTTATCTGCCTCCCTTTGGGAGTTATACAAATCTACAATATAGGATTTCTTCAATTACAATTTACCTAGCAGTTTTAAGAGTACAATGCATCGCGTCATGCCAGGTCCAGTTTTTAAAATTTAAACTCCAATTAAGCAAAATTTACAGAAAACTCACATTCTGGTGTGTGTGTCAAATGCTTTTCTTAGTCTGGTTTACACCACACGCAAACGCACACACACAGTGGGCAAGGAATAAAATGAAAGTAATTCACTTACTGTAGTGAGTGATTCTTTCACTCTGCCTCCCACTTCCTCTTTACACACATAGAAAAAAACTTTTATTTTTTTACATAAGTAATGAGAGCGAAAGAGACTAAGAGAAAGCGATTGTATGACGAGGGAAGTTCCTTTGAAGTTACCGTGCATGGGACTCATTGATGTACATGTGTGTGTGTGTGTCTGTTTGATGGAGTGTGGGAGACAGACAGTATGTTGTGTAAGTGAAGTGCTTCTGTTAGTGTGTGTGAAGAGACAGAGAGAGTAATGTGTGAAAGAGAGAGATAACTGAAATTTTTTACTCGGTTTATGTGTATATGTATGTATGCATGTATGTGTGTGTGTGTGTGTGTGTATGTATGTGTGTGTGTATGTATGTATTTATATATAAAAGAAAGGTTGTGTGTCTGTCTACTCCGATTTAGATTCCTAACTACTCCCACATTTTGCGATGGTGTGTGTGTCAAATGCTTTTCTTAATGTGGTTTACACCACACGCACACGCACACACACAGTGTGCAACGAATAAAATGAAAGTAAATAGCGACAGAGTGATTTGAGGAAGACTAAACTGAAACCGGGTATCTTATAGTCGTGATTCATATCGAGCCCTTCTGGGTATTAGCGCGCGTCTACGATGAGTCTATGATTTTACAAATAATTTACCATCATTTTTTTCCATGTTAATGCATATTTTTTAAAATAAACGGAAGTAACTCTCAAACTTCACACCAATATGCGTGCTCATATGCGACGTAATATCACATCACCAGCATTTCCTCACACTCTCCTTGCACTTGGCGAAGGCAAAATACCAGGGGATGAAAATGGTAATATTGCCATCGATTCCATTTGTACCATTGTTAAGACGCCTTCTGATCTCAGAGATGCAGTGTTCCCAGATTTACAAGCTAATTATCAGAATATGGATTGGATTGGCAAAAAGGCTATACTGGCCCCGAGGAATAAAACTGTTCACCATATTAATGATGAAATGCTAAAACTCATTCCTGGGGAAGTCGATGTATATCAGTCTATCGATACAACTCCTGACCCAGAGGACGTCATCAACTATCCAATAGAGGTACTCAATTCCTTTGAGCACCCCGGACTACCACCACACTTTCTCAAACTTAAAGTTAGTGCCCCTATAATGCTCATCAGAAATTTGGTTCCCCCAAAACAATGCAATGGCACACGTTTGGCGTTAAGTCCTTATCTCCCACCGTAAGCTTATTTCAATATTTGCCTGAATAATCATCATAATTCAGTGCAATCATTAACAGTACTTTCAAGCAATTCAGCCCCGAGCAACGCCGGGCAATTCTGCTAGTAGACTATAAAAAGGCTTTTGATAGCCTACCACATAGCTGGATTAGGAAATGCCTGGAAATGTATAAGATAGCACCTACTCTGCGAAACTTCTTGACTGTAAGTATGAGATCATGGAGAACCATACTAACTCTGAACAGTGACAATGAATCCCTAAATGCTGGTGATGTAAAAGTTTCGTGTGGCATTTTCCAGGGTGACTCACTGTCACCACTTCTCTTTTGTTTATCCTTAATACCTCTCTCAAAGCTGCTCAATGACGCGCAGTACGGGTATAAAATGTTTGATAAAAATATAAATCATCTCATTTACATGGATGATTTAAAGCTTTTTGCAAAAAATGACCAACAACTCAAGGGCTTATTAGCGATAGTCAAACAATTCAGTAACGACATCAGAATGCAATTCGGCCTCGATAAATGTGCAAAAGCTACCTTTATCAAAGGAAAAATGACAGAAACATCTAACGTTAACCTTGACCAGCAGAATGTCATAAAAGAACTAGACCCAGCGGAGAGCTACAAGTACCTAGAGGTAATTGAAGGGAACGGAATAAGGCATTCAGAGATGAAGGAAAGGATCAGGAGAGAATGCTATCGAAGAGTGAGAGCAATACTCAAGACAGAGCTGAATGCAAGAAACAGGATCGAAGCGATCAATGCATTAGCCATACCAGTCGTGACTTACAGTTTCAATATTGTTAACTGGTCAATTACTGAAATATGTCAGCTCGACAGAACAATAAGGAAATTGTTGACAATGCATAGAATGCACCACCCTAAGGCAGATACAGAACGACTCTATCTGCCAAGAAAAGAGGGAGGCCGTGGTCTTTTACAACTGGCAATAACAATGAAGATTGCTACAATTGGCCTAGACACCTACCTGAAAAACTCTGAGGACTGGATGTTAAAACTTGTCTCAAAACATGAAAACAAGAAAACATCATACTCAGTCACAAAACAGGCAAAGGAATATCTAAGTGAATTCCGAATACAACCAATTTCGGAATTAGAGATAGATATACAAGAAACAAGCACAGAAAAAGCTAGGCGCATGAAAACCCGTGCCAAAACTGCGGCCTTAGATATTCTGAATAATAAATGGCAAGAAAAACCTCTCTATGCCAAATACCCAAAGAGAGCGAATAATGCAGATATCGACAAAGCCCTGACCCATCAATGGCTTAAAATCTGAAACAGAGGGGTTTATCATAGCAGCTCAAGACCAATGCCTACCAACAAGAAACTACCAGGCCAACATATTAAAGAACGGCAGTAGCCCAACATGTCGTGTATGCCGACAACAAAATGAAACCATTGATCATGTTGTCTCCAAATGCAGTCTTCTAGCGCCTACAGAGTACCTCAATAGGCATGATAGAGCTGCACAATATATTCACTGGGTAATTTGCAAAAACCTGGATTTGCCCCATGAAAAAAACTGGTGGGAACACAATCCACCTCTAGTGCTTGAAAATGACCACATCTCACTCCTCTGGAACTTCACCATTCAAACTGACAGGAAGATAGATGCAAATAGGCCAGACATCATATTGAAAGACTTCAGACAAAGAACATGCCTCCTCATTGATATGACTGTCCCAATCGATATAAACGTATCTGTCAAGACCTACCAAAAACTGAGCAAATATAAAGATCTTGAAATAGAAATCAGCAAAATGTGGAAGCTGAAGACTAAAACAATACCTGTTGTCATAGGTGCCCTGGGAATGATAGCGAAAGGGACTGATTGCTACCTAACTCAGATACCAGGAAACCCCAAAATGGCAGAAATTCAAAAGATAATGCTCATGGGAACTGCTCATATCCTACGCAAAATACTCTCTATGTAATCCCAAGGTTTAAAACAAACTTTTTTTTAAATTTTAATTTTAATTTTTTTTTATTTTAATTTTTTTTAATATTTTTTAATTTTATTTTTTATTTATTTTTTTTTAATTTTATTTTTTTATTATTTTTTTTATGTATTAGACATTCACTAGTACAACACCAACCCCCACCCAAATATATGGCACAGAACTTCCAACCTGTTGTCTCTTGAGGTCTCTGGGTGAGACTTGGAGCCATCTTGTACAGACATAAAGCAAAAGTCAAACATAGAATAATAATAATAATAATAATAATAATAATAATAATAATAATAATAATAATAATAATAATAATAATAAAGAATCAAGAATCCGCAAATCTGGATATGACTATAAACTACATCCAGTAGTGGGACCCTAGGACCCCTGTTTCAGGGTATGATGAGTGTGGAACTACCTCTTAGCCAATATTGTTCTCAGGTCTACTCTGGCTCTGAGTGGCAGCACCTGTAAGGATTCCAGCTATGGATTAACTAGCAAACCCGACTGCGATTGGGTGCAGGGGATCGGTAGAATGCAATTGCCGTATTCCCTGCGTGGCGTAAGAGGTAGCTAAAAGGGGCATGAGCGAGGGGGCTGGGAAACCTCTCCTCCTAGTAAATCCATATTCCTAAAAAGATGGCGAGAAAAAGACAAGGGGTGGAAGAAGGTTAATACCAAATCTCTCCCTAGTTCTAGGGTCATGGAATATGGATGGGTGTACTAAAAGTGAGGTAAAGAAAAGAGAGATAAGGAGTGGGATGGTGAGGAGAAGGATGGATGTGCTGGCATTGAGCAAGACTATGATGAAAGGTAAGAGAGAGTATCAATTTGGGGACGTGACTGGACGAGTGTTAGGAATGGGAAGGGAGGGCTCGTGAGGGAGTGGCATTGCTGGTGAGGAGGGTGTGAAGAAGAATGTGGTGGAGTGGAGGGAAGTGTCTTCAAGATTATGGTTTAAGATGAGGTGGGGAAGAGAGAAATGGGTGTTTTTTTAGTGCATATGGTCCAGGGAGTGAAAGGAGTGTAGAAGAGTATAGGGGTTCGGGAGGGAACTGATAGAGTGTAGGAAAATAGGGTGCGGAAAAGTGGTTTTGTGGTGGTGTTGGAAGTGGGAAATGAGGAAGTTAAAAAAGTAGTTAGAAAATATGGAGTTCCTGGTCGGACCGAGAGTGGAAGGAGGTTGTTGGAAATGTGTATGGAGCAGGAGTTGGTGGTGGGGAATAGTTTTTTAAAAAGTGGGTGAAGAATAAATTCACATGATGGAGGGTGGAGGGAGGAACAGTAATGGATAGGTCTTTGATGGATTATATATCAATTGATAAGAGAGTGGTAGGAAGGTTGGTGGATGTGCATGTAATAAGAGGTGAAGGGGGATTAGTGTCAGATCACTTCCTAGTACATGGTAAGTTGAAGGTATGCCCAAAATGGAATGCTAGACGAGTGACAGGGAGGAGAGAGGTTATTGAAGTGAGTTAACTGGATTGGAGAGAAGAGGAGCAGGTGTATGTAAAGAAACTGAGAGGTGAATATGAACAGGTTAAGAAACGGGAAGTAGATGTCAAGGAGGAGTGGGGGACTTTTAGAGAGGCAGTAATGAGATGTGCCTCTGATGTATGTGATACACGAGTGGTTGGAATAGATGTAGGGATGCAGTGGCAGAGAAGAAAAGGGCATTTGAAGAGTGGTTGCAGAAAGGGGGTGGAGAGGCTTATGATCGCTACAGAGAAGTAAAGAAGAGAGTAACAAGAATGGTGAAGATGCCGAAAGGGGAGGCGAGTGAAAGGTTCGGGAAAAAGTTGAGTGAAAATTTTGTATGAAATAAAAAGATGTTTTGGAAAGAGGTAGAGGGTTGGAGGAAGGGAAGAAAGGGTGAAGGATGTAAATGGAAATTTGTCGAAAGGAAGTGAGGATGTACAAAGGAGATGGGCAGAGTATTTTAGTGAGCTGTTATATGTGGAGGATGTTAAGGAGGCAAGCATAGTAGCTGTAGGAGGAGAAAAGAAAATGCCTGTTGTTGGGGAATGGAACGATGGTGTAATTGGAAGGGAGGCGGTGAGGGAATCCTTGTGGAGGATGGCAAACTGGAAGAGGAGTGACAGCGATTGAATGGTTAGTGAGGCTTATGAATGTTTGTTATATGGCTGGAATAGTACCAAAGAACTGGTGCAGTGCCTATATAGTGCCATTGTACAAGGGCAAAGTGGATAAATGTGACTGTGGTAATTTTAGGGGTATAAATCTGTTGTGTGTGGCTGGTAAACTGTATGGAGAATTCTGGTTTTTAGGGTGATGAACCAGACAAAGAGTAAACTAAGGGAGGAGCAGTGTGGTTTTAGGAATGGAAAGGAGTGTACAGATATACCGATATACAATGAGTCATATATAAGGAGAAGAGACATACATACGTTGCCGGGTCATAGTGCTAGTTTGGTATAAATTTGTTAAATTAAAATTTGGGGTAATAAAACATACAATGACATATTAAAAAGACGAATTAAAATTCCAGAGAAAAATACATAGAAGATAAATATACAAATTTACAAAAATACATAAAATACATAAAAGTTCATTCGGAGATGCGCCAATTAATATGAAACATATATATTTAAAATTGACACTCCCCTCATCAGGATGTTTGTCCATACAACACATACTACACGGAAACAAATGCACAATTACATACCGGCTACATGCGAAAGACCAGACATTACGTACTTTCCCAAATTCTCATAGATACTGAATGCTACTTTATAAGCATATAATTCAATCTAGCAGCTATAGTAAATGGTATGCGCACAGCTCCATCTGGACTAATTCACTTCTGCACTCAATTAAATTTTTCATCTTTTAATTTCTCCCATTCATGCAAAGCCACATATTCGAGTTCAAGTCCTTGATAAATTTTATACTAATTGCAATGTTTTCTTTTAATAGTTATATTACGAGTTAATTACCATTTTAATTACTACTTACTATATTTACTATATTTAATTCAATTGCTATAATTACCTCTAACTTTTATTGCTATTTTTATTTCTAAATTTCTTATGGAACGTCGAGCGGATCTTATACGTACGTACAATATATTTTTATATGATGTTTATATATTTATATATTACTATATATTTCTAAACGTCGGGCTTTATATCTGTTCTGTAGATATAAATGAATATATGAATATATGTATGTGTTTGATCTTTCTGTGGATTTTGTAGTGCTCTTTTAGTTGCTGCTCGCATTGCCTCCCCTCGGATTAAAAAGTGTATACAGCTCATTTGAGCTCTACTATTCCAGTCTGTTATATATTTTGAGCGTTGTTGTCACTAACGATCTTAAGATATAACTTTATATTTTGTAATATATATATATATATATACATATATATGTATACATCCATATACATACAATAGAGAGATGTTTTTGTTTCATTTTTAACACGTAATACTAAAATAGTGGAGAAGATATGATATTGCTGTGGGCTCACCCTAGGCAAGAAGTTGAACATTTTTCCCATAAAAGTACATGGACCCTAAGTAAGGCATGTGTAAAATTTGAATGAAATTGGTTGTGCAGTTCTCAAGTTTTAGGGAAACACACAGACAGATAGACACACATTCTCGGTTTTATATATATAGAGATACACACGCGCGCGTACACACAGACAGACACACACACGCACGCACGCACACACACACACACACACACACACACACACACATACACACATATATATATACTGTTGTGGCTGGGGAGAGTCATTTTCTTTTTGTGCCTTATAATTTAACACACTCAAGAATCAAGACTATTGAAAAGGTTGCAAGGCGCAAAGAAAATTTTAGGAAAATAAAAATAAGGAATAAGTGGAAATTTTACCGGTGAGTGTGTTAAATTATAAGGCACAAAAAGAAAATGACACAAAAGAATATGCTTCAACATACGAACTCACATAAAGAATCTTGCAAACCAAATCCAAAAACGAAATATATATACATATATACATAGAGACAGATAGGTAGACATACAGACAGAGATTGGTGTGATAGCTTCGATAACTGCCATGGGTCGAATATCTCCGCCCTTGAGTCACTCTGATACGTATATATTGATTTATTTCTTTTTCTTTTTTTGCTAAATAAACACAAGCACTGTGTATTCGTTCTTCACTCGTTTATTACTGTTCTTATTTCATCGTATGTCCATTGTCCGAAAATCTTTTGTCACACATTTGTGACCTCTTCGGCGACTTTTACTATCCACGGAATATGTATATTTTGAGATAGACGCATAGATAGATAGATAGACAGACTTACAGATAGATAGATAGATAGATAGATAGATAGATAGATAGATAGATAGATAGATAGATAGATAGATATAGACAGCTATTGGGACAGGTAGCCACACAGACGCATTACAGACAGTGTGACATACAAACGAAGAAATAGACAGAAAGATGGTTTACGATATGGGTAATGCAGCCTCGGATTTCGCACGGCTGTCATCACGTCTCTTTCTCTCTCTCTCTCACACACACACACACACACACACACACACAGAGGAACGCACAGTGCTCATACATACATACACACGCACAGGCATATACACCTCCCGTTCAAACACACAAATATATGCATACACGCATATAAAACTACATACATGCCTACACATGCATCCATGCCCATACACACACAGAGAGGCACAGACACACACGCACACATACACACACACAGACACACACACACACACACACACAAAATAGCATAGAAGTTGTCAGATTTCAGCGATGTAACCGAGAAAATTTATCATCCGTACAGAGTTAGTCAGCTGACAGGAGAGTGATGTGGGTGAAAACTGACGGATGTGACACTACTACTAGTAGTAGTAGTAGTAGTAGTTGTTGTTGTTGTTGTTGTTGTTGTTGTTGTTGTTATTGGTGGTGGTGGTGGTGGTGGTGGTGGTGGTGGGGTGTTGTAGAGATAGCAGTGGGAAAATATTGATGGAGGGAGTGAGGCCGATAGTGGAGCGGAGAGGAAGACAAAGCCGTTGGCGGAGGGTGATAAGTGTGGTGGTGGAGGTTGTTATAATGATAGCGATGGTAACACCGATGGAGACGATGTTGTTGGGGGTGGTGATGCAGTGGTGGTAGAAAATGATGGCGGTGGTCATAGAAGCAGATAACTCTCGTTATAGCGATGGCGGTGTTAAGAGTGGACGTTCAGAGTATTGACGCTGTTGTTGTTGTGGGTGGTGGTGGTA
>NC_042998.1:151770967-151775967 GCF_006345805.1 Octopus sinensis | reverse complement strand
GCCAAGCTTTTGGCAAAATTTGATGCAGAGTCTTTGCTCAACTTTCTCCGTTATGATCAATGCGACAACCACACGCTACACACCTTCCATGCACTACTGTAAACAGCAGAAGTGAGCTTGAACGTTAAACCTTAGAGCGCATGCGCAGCAGAGTTCAAGGTCACTATGTGCCAAGCGGCTTTACTGTATGCCTTAGCTTCGTTACTATGCCAACAGTCCGGATACTTATTGATCAGATCACGTATATATAGACGCAGGCGTGGCTGTGTGGTAAGAAGCTTGCTTCCCAGAAACCTACTTCCCACTGCGCATGTGTTGTTGTTAGTGTGCGCATGCGTCGTTGTCAGCGTTGTGCGTATCACCGAAAGAAGTGTCCAAGCTGTGTACAGCTGGTGAAAAAAGAAGCTCAATTGTAAGGTAAGACTTTTATTTTTGGGTCCAGTGGGGGTTTGTTGTTTGTGGTAATTATTTTTGTACAAGCAAGAGGTTCTCACTGGATTCTAAACTCTGGTCTGCCTGCAGTTGAGCAAAAGTGGTTCACGTTAAGTGAATATTTTTTCACACTTAATTGTGAGAATTGTTGCTGGGGGCGTATCGTGCCTCCTAAAAATTTGTTTACTTTTTGTGAATTCTTAAAATAATTGTGAGAATTTCTGTTTGGGAGGAGTGTCTTTGCCTCCGAAGTTTGAACGACTTGTATACCAGTGTTTATGGAAGTTGTGTTCCATTTGTGGCGTTCCGGGTTCGACCTTGGCATGGAGTACCTAGTGGCCGGAATTTTTTTTTTTGCTGTGTTTTTGAACTATTGACTTTCTTTCTTCTAAATTTTTTGACTTTCTTTTTTCGTGAATTCTTTTCTTTTTCTTCCTTCCATCTTATTGTGACTTTCTTTTGATTTTTTTCATTTTCTTATTTTGAGTTTTATTTTGAACTATTTTCGAACTGTTATTACAGAAAAAAAAAGCATGGCAATGAAAAAAGATAATGTCTTGGAGTGGGAAATTATACCACCCAAACGGTGGTTGAAAGACCTTGAAGAGAGGACGGTGATGTTGAGGACTTATCCAAGTCACTTGACACCATCGCCCTATTTGAAAAAACTGTAATTGAAAAGGAGTTGGCAGAGTATCTGCCAACTATTAAATTCATTTCCAAGGGGTTCAAATACGCAACGGTGTGGTTGCTATTTGACAACCCTGAAGAGGCTCGCAAATTTGCGAGCCAGCGCTTAGAGGGCAAAGAAATTTTGTTTCTTCCCACGTATTGTGGGAAGAGGTTGACAAGAGCTTGGGTCTGCGGGTTGCCACCCGGGATAAAACTTAAGTGGATAGAGGAGACTATCCGCCGGTGTCTGGGTGGCAGCGGAGTCAAGCTCTTTAATGTGAAAGTTTTTCCTGCGCTGATTGGGTTGGGTCAAAAGCTGTTTTGACCCTCTGGACCCAATCAGCCAATCTGTTTTTTCCAGATTTTTTTTAAATGGCCGGGTGCAGGTACCCGGTGATTCTTGAAGGTCGCCCCCCCCCAGGTGTGATCGGTGCCTGGAGCCTGGCCATATAAAGAAAACCCTCCCCAGGAACAAAGTAAGGTCCTGGAGAAGTTGGTTGAGACCTCTGTAGAAGAGGGAATGAAGGCGGCCGTGGAGGCGGAGGACTCCTCAAAGAAGGGCCGCAAGAGGAAGAACAATGGTTGCTCACCGCAGGATCCTAGGAATTAGGGAGAGGAGGCGTATCTTCCGGTCACGGAGGTGACGCACCCTCCCTCAGATGAGAAGAAAAAAAGAGGAAGAGGAAGAGAAACGGGACATTGCTGGCAGTCAGTGACATAGTACCGGAATGTCCCCGAACCTTGTCGGTGGAGGTTGTGCCACTGGCAGAGGAAGAGATACTGTCGGTAGGAATTGTGCCGCCGACAGTAGAAATGACTACGTCGTCCTCGGAGAAAGATGAATTATTGGTCTTCTAGAAAGGCGAAGAGGTGAAGAAGATGTTGGAAGGGGGTACCTTTAGCCTGCACACGGGATCCCGAATGGCCTCTGCAGATAGTTGTGGAGGTCATAACGTTGCCGGTGTTGCGTACACTGCAGGTACTCAAAGAGGAATATCGGTCGTGGCCGGGCGGCGCCGACACAGCATCCGCCTTGTGCTTGAATGAGGCGTGGGTGATGGCGGAGGATGAGGTCACAAGCGATGTTGGGGAGGAATATGAATAAGAGGTTTAAATGCCTCAGTGTTATTGAAAGTTCCTAATTTTGAAAAAAGAGGTAAGAGGCTTAGTGCCTCATTTTGTTATTGAATTGTGAACAATGCAAGAGGTTTGTTGCCACATGAATAATATAAGAGATCAATGTTCTCGGGAAAAAATGATCGGCGGGCATCGCTTTATACCTCATTAATCATCATTTTCATTTTTTATTTCATATAACATTATGTCTGTGTCCAGCCCGCAGCTTCCTATATCTATGTAAGGCTTTTTATAGCCAATATAATGAAATAAAGAAGCTTGCTTCCCAACCACATGGTTCCGGGTTCAGTCCCACTGTGTGTCGGGGAGACCAATGTTTTGTGATTGAATATGGTAGACGGAAACTCTAGGGGACTGAACTCGGAAACATGTAGTTTAGAGGTTGCACGCACATACAAACACAGACACACACCACACACACACACACACACACACACACACACACACATACACACACACACACACACACACACACGGTTAAATTTGTGCGATAAATTGCAATGAGTTAATCTAATTGATATGTCAAGTGACGTAAGTAGCATGTAGTATTTGAGGAGTATTGTTTAAGCGTCTTTTTTCTTTTGAATGGTCAGCTCGGAAAATAGTGGAAGATGATTAATAATTCTTGGTGTCGATAATACATATATATAGAAGTTCACACACAAACACACACATACGCGCGTACACACACATACCTATGTACATATATCTCATATGGGTGGATGTGTTGCGTGTGTATATGCGTGCGTGAAGAAAAGCGTATATATGTGAATGAAAGAGAATTAAGAATAAAAACGTAAGTAGAGAGTAATATCGTAAACGTAAAGAACTTTTTAAAGTAAGAAGCAAGTAAAACGACAAAAGAAAATTATAACTAAGAAATGATAAAACAAATTAGAGAAACTTGCTGATGTTTATGAAACAAGGAGAGATGGGGAGAGAGAAAAACAGAGAAAAAAAGTTTCAGAGTAAGAAAGAAAGAGAGAGAGAGAGAGAGAGAGAGAGAGAGAGAGACTGGAAGACAGAGAGCGAGAAAGACAGCGAATATTAAACGAAGAGAAACGGATATAAAGGTATATGACTAGGATTTAAATATGATATATATAGAGAGGGGGAGAGAGATAAAAAGCAGTGACAATAAATACATATACGTGTGCACACACACACACACAGACACACATATGCCAGTACATACTCACGCATATACGCAAACACACACGCACACATAGGTATACATGCATATGTGCATGTCTTCATGTATGAGTGAAGGTGCGTACAGGCAATGAAGCATTTGCAAGTACGTGCAGACAAACTGAATACAGTCAGTTATGCAATTACGTGCAAACTTATGAATATATGTGGATACACAAATGCATCCATGTGTAGATATGCACACACACACACTCACTGACAAAATAACATAAATGTATACGTGTATTTGTGTATTCCTGTAAACATACATTCCTATATATGTGTGTGCATGTATACGCATGTATGTATTATGTATATATGTATGTATCTATGTATGTATGTATATCTATCTATCTATCTATCTATCTATCTATCTATCTACCTATCTATAAATATATATATATATATATATATATTCATATGTATGTATGTATGTATGTATGTATGTATGTATGTATGTATGTATGTATGTATGTATGTATATATATATATATATATATATATATATATATATATATATATATATATACTAAGCAATAAAGGGTTTAGCAACGAATTGCCTTACCACATACCGAATTTAGAAATAGCAGTCAAAGAGTTATAGCTATTTCTTCTACTAAAAAGGGAGATCTCAGTAAAAACAGCAATTGGAAGGCAGACACAAACAGGTAAGAGAGAATGAATTGACGGCAATCTGTCATACAATTTTAAGTTATCTACGGACGTACGTTTCGAAATCAAGTTTTTAGGAAAGCATAAGAATTAAATATTAAATAATTCTATCTTACCAAAAACTTCTTTTCTCTTCAGCGTAGAATACTATAATCATAAATGATTATATATTGAATTTTGAGATACTAGAAGGCACCAACTCAACTCAGTATCAGAGCGAGCTAGAATCCGCAACTAGTATCACCAAACTCAATGCGTGAATGAAAAGATTGTGTCACCAGCCCCTTCCCTTCCCACCAGCCCCTTCCCACCGGCTTTTACATGCCGAAGACTACTTGGTGTAATTGATAATTATTCCAAATTAATTAATTTCACCCTTCATTATTACGGATAACCATATTTTATCTCAGTAGATGACCACAGCATCTTGTTTTGGCTACACGCGGGTGGGAAGGGGCTGGTGACACAATCTTTTCATTCACGCATTGAGTTTGGTGATACTAGTTGCGGATTCTAGCTCGCTCTGATACTGAGTTGAGTTGGTGCCTTCTAGTATCTCAAAATTCAATATATAATCATTTATGATTATAGTATTCTACGCTGAAGAGAAAAGAAGTTTTGGTAAGATAGAATTATTTAATATTTAATTCTTATGCTTTCCTAAAAACTTGATTTCGAAAACGTACGTCCGTAGATAACTTAAAATTGTATGATAGATTGCCGTCAATTCATTCTCTCTTACCTGTTTGTGTCTGCCTTCCTATTGCTGTTTTTACTGAGATCTCCCTTTTTAGTAGAAGAAATAGCTATAACTCTTTGAATGCTATTTCTAAATTCGGTATGTGGTAAGGCAATTCGTTGCTAAACCCTTTATTGCTTAGTATTACTTAAATTTT
>NC_042998.1:151755967-151765967 GCF_006345805.1 Octopus sinensis | reverse complement strand
GATTTCAGGAGGACGATTGGGATCACATGGATGAGAAAGGCGCGATCCAGAGGAGTGGACAGCGTTCTGTGACCAGCGGTGTCAAATGGACGCCTGACGAACTGGTCGGTCAAGGTGATCAAGGTGATATATATATATATATATATATATAAAATTATATAATATAATATAATATAATATAATATAATATAATATAATATAATATAATATGATATAATATAATATAATATAATATAATATAATATAATATAATATAATATACATATACATATATATGTGCAACACACACGAACACACATACACACACGTACGTACGTAAACCTATTGCATGTTTTTTACACGCATGTTCATAAACAGAAATGAATAGAAAAAATGTTGGTAAATTTGTAGATCAACACTCGCACGATTTTCACTTAGAAAAAAAATTGTTTTTTTTTTTGCGTGGAATCAACTACTCTGGCCTCCTAATATACTACAAAACCCGTTTTGTGGTCCGTAAAACGGAGTGGGGTGTGGTGGATGCCTCGGAAATTGTACCCATATATATTGAGTAATTCACTGACAAACTGTTACCTACCTCTTCGTTTCTTTGTTGTTAAATAAATGGATTCTCAACAAACCACTTTTTTACTCGGCGTAAAATAAAAACAAAACTCTTTCGCACCCAAAGTAATAAGTTTGTGAGAGAGAGGAGGGGGAGAAAGATGAACGATTTAAAATAAATAAATGATTTAAAATAAATATATTGTAATTGTTGTGTGAGAAAGTATATATATACTCTGAATATAAAATATAGTGTCTTTCAAAAACATCTTAAATATGAAGACTATATCTCGTGTTTAAGAAAAAAACAAAACATTTTACATTTTATTTTTATAAACGCTATCACTTATACTCTCTCCTTCTCTCTCTCACTTTGTTTTCCCCTTTTTATGCTAGATGCTGTCAAACTATCTCCCACTCTTCCTTACACATACTTTTTCTTTACTATTTTTGTTAGACGTTGCGAAACACTCTCCCTCCCTCACACACACACACACACACACACACACACTCACATACATCAACATACAACTTCTCTCTCCCTCAAACACACACTTTCGCTTGGCTATGGCTAGAAGGGACTTAACCCATGTTAGCAACCTTCAAAATTAGTAAAAGCTATGGCTGAAAATAGATTTTTATCGGTATCCGCGGGTGCCTCGGGAAAAATAAGTTGACAAAACTCAGGTAGGATGCTGACAAATGTCCTCCTATAATTGGAGCGACATGCGTGCTAATTTGTGGACGTGCATAAATTACAATCACGTACACACACATCATGCCTTTTATATATACAGATAGTGTACTGTACAGTAGATAAAAGTTCAATAATTGATTAGTCACATTACCAATGAATACACTATGTGTAGGTTAATCTGGTCATTAGAGCTAAAGCCTCGATTGTGCTTGTTTGAAGAAGGATTCGGAGGATTTGTTCTTTGACATGTGGTCAGCATATACATTCATATATGTATGTATTTATGCATGTATTTATGTATATATATATATATATATATATATATATATATATATATATATATATATATATATATATATATATATATATATATACTAAGTAATTAAGGGTTTAGCAACGAATTGCCTCACCACACACCGAATTTAGAAATAGCAGTCAAAGAGTTATAGCTATTCTTTCTACTAAAAGGGAGATCTCAGTAAAAACACACCACTTGAAAGGCAAACACAGACAGGTAAGAGAGAATGAAATGACGGCAATCTATCATACAATTTTAAGTCACCTACGGACGTACGTTTCGAAATTAAGTTTTAGGAAAGCATAAGAATTAGATAATTATGTCTTACCCAACTTCTTTTCTCATCAGCGTAGGACACTACAATTATGAATAATTGTATATTAAATTTCGAGATACTAGAAGGCATCATCTCAACTCAGTATCAGAGCGAGCTAAAGCCGTTACCAGTATCACCAAATTCAAAGTGTGAATGAAAGTTTGTGTCACCAACCCCTTCCCACCAGCGTGTAGCCAAGACAAGATGCTATGGTCATTTACTGGGACGAAATATGGTTATCAGTAATAATATAGGGTGAAATTAATTAATTTGGAATAATCATTAATTACACCAAGTAGATTTCGGCATGTAAAAGCCTCATTCGAAGAAAGTTTAAGTAATTAAGGGTTTAGCAACGAATTGCCTCACCACACACCGAATTTAGAAATAGCAGTCAAAGAGTTATAGCTATTCTTTATCTCGAAATTTAATATACAATTATTCATAATTGTAGTGTCCTACGCTGATGAGAAAAGAAGTTGGGTAAGACATAATTATCTAATTCTTATGCTTTCCTAAAACTTAATTTCGAAACGTACGTCCGTAGGTGACTTAAAATTGTATGATAGATTGCCGTCATTTCATTCTCTCTTACCTGTCTGTGTTTGCCTTTCAAGTGCTGTGTTTTTACTGAGATCTCCTTTTTAGTAGAAAGAATAGCTATAACTCTTTGACTGCTATTTCTAAATTCGGTGTGTGGTGAGGCAATTCGTTGCTAAACCCTTAATTACTTAGTATTACTTAAACTTTCCTCGAATGAGGCTTTTACATGCCGAAATCTACTTGGTGTAATTAATGATTATTCCAAATTTATATATATATCAGTAATAATATAGGGTGAAATTAATTAATTTGGAATAATCATTAATTACACCAAGTAGATTTCGGCATGTAAAAGCCTCATTATATATATATACTTATTGGGACATCCTAGTATAGTAAGGTTTTTTCCAGTTGCACGAACTAAATGTCGGAGGGGAGCAGGATAGGCTACCTGCATCAAAGTCAGAGGGGGACAGGATAAGCTACCTGCATCAAAGCAGGTAGTAATTTTACTTTGTACTTATTCTTAGTGCAAGTTTTGAAGAATGCTGTTCCATTTTAACAGTTATTTTTTCAAAGCCATAGTAGAAGTGACAAAGGAGCATATTCGGTATATTTCGTTTATGAGTTCAATAAAGGCAACAACGCAACGGTAAGTGCGGGGAATATTAATGTAGTATATGGGGATCGGACAATAGGCGTAAGCCAGTGTCAACGGTAGTTCCAGAAATTACGATCCGGAAACTATCGCTTTGGAGATGAGCCTCGTCCGGGAAGAACTGTAGAGCTCGACAAGGACGTCCTGCAAAGCCTGGTTGAATAAAATCCCATTGTAATTGTTGAGGAACTAGCAGTGAAGCTTGGATTTCAACCATTTATCGACACCTGCATGCCATCGGAAAAGTCAGCAAATTGGATCAATGGGTTCATCACAAACTTTTCGAGTCTAATCGCGCGCAGACTGAGAATGTGTACTCTTCTTTGCTGTCACGTCTCCCAAATGAACCTTTTTTGGACCGAATAGCAGCTGGTGACGAGAAATGATTTCTCTATGAAAATGTTAAGCGCCGAAGATAGTGAGTAGGGAAAGGAGGAACACCGACATCCCTGGCTAAAGTAGGCCTTCACCCACTTAAGGTGTTGTTACCTGTTTGGTGGGATATAAAAGGTTTAGTCCACTTTGAACTTTTAAACCCAAACCAAATTATAACAAAGGAGACCTACTGCGAGCAGCTTGAGCGGCTTAAGTCTGCGCAAGAAGAAAAACGACCTACTCGAATGGTGTTCTTCCTTTAGGATAAAGCTCGGCCACATACAGCGAGGATGACATTCTAAAGGCTGGAGTAGTTTGAATGGAAACGATGCCCCACCCACCATATTCACCGGACATTGCTCCATCTAATTATCATTTATTCCGCAGTGTTCAAAATTATTTGAACGGAAAAAATATGAATTCTGTAGACGAGGCCAGAAGAGTATTGGAGGAGTATTTTTCGTCAGGGGCAAGTGAATTTTGGAAGAGGGGTCTTGCAAGTGTACCGGATAGATGGAAAAGTATTGTAGAAACTGAAGGAGAATATATTTTAGATTAAAAAAGAACGTTGTTTATGTTAATTTTGAAAAATAAAAGTATAAAAACCCGCATTATTTATGGGATAGCCCAATATATATTATATATATGTATATATATATATATATATATATATATATATATATATATATATATATATATATATATATACATAGGGTCATCCCATAAATAATGTATGTCAACGACGAAGCATCGATGTCTGTCGCTCCAATATGTAAGTTGTTTCGCTTATCTATGACTGACCTTCAGGCATATTGAGAATATATTTTCTTACGCCTAAAATGCATCTGACCCACATGCACCTTGCTTCTAATTCATTATTGAAACCGTTTTGGAAAACACAGCCTGAGGTAGTTCGCGGAGACTCTCGTGGATTCTCGTGACTAAAACAATGAATCAAGGGACGTTATTCTTGGGTGACATGTTTTGAATGTTGCTCTCTATTGGCTTTGTCTTTTGTGCAAACTGTTGCGTGTTCAATTTGCTTGCACTATTTTGTCTTTAGTTTGGATGTGTATTGTTCTTATACTTGTGTGCTGAGGTAGTTCGTCATTGAAGCATATTTCTTCTGTGTGTGGAGTTTGTGTGCTATGTGTGTTCAGATTTCACGTTCAGGAAAAGGGGCTATCCTGGTGGGATTACCGTCGCATATATGTATATGTGTGTATATATATATATATACACACACGCACACGCACGCACACACACACACACACACACACACACACACACACACACACACACACACACATATATATATATATATATATATATATATATATATATATATATATATATATATATATATATATACATACAAATGTATGTATGTTTTTTTTCAAATAACACGGGAAAAATAAATAAACAGTAACCAGAGTAGCAAAAATTCGCACAAGTAACAAGGACATAACAGTCTATTTATAAAGGCAGAAACTCCATGTTTAGGTGAAATGTTTTGTATAATATAAATTAATGAATGGAGTTAAACGCAGGTGTTATTCAAATTCTTTTACTTCTTACATATGTTTCGAAGACAACATTAGTATTATTCCAGAAGAAATATTATGGTATAAAACAGTGCAATCTTCTCATCAGGAAAAGAAAGAAACAAACCAAACACATCAATAAGACATTTTAACAGGATGTGATGATTGTGTATATGATGAAAGGAACGCTATCGATTTTTTTTTTTAAAAAACGTTAGTAGATATAATGTCAAAATTAGTTTATAGAAAGCGGAGGAGGAGAAAGAAAGAAATGAGCAGAAAACTAATAGTGGAGAGATATAGAGCGATAGGTGAATTATAATAACGTTTAAAGGCATGGAAATAGATATAATTAGTGTAATTGAAATATAAGAAGATAGTCAAAGATCGAATTTTATAGAATGGTAGAAATCACTTATAGGAACTAAAGGTATGTTTCTGTTAATGTTTGCAAAGATAAACGCGTTCTATAAACGTATTTACAAGGGGGTTCTTTGAGAATAGGATAAAAAAAACAGTCCACTACTGTAAAGCTAGCAAAAAGATTTACCTTTGTCATACGATAAAGAAAGGGAAAGAATATTCCATTCCAAATTAAATTGTTTATTATGATATTTTAGATACCAGATTAATTTACTAACCCCAGTATTGTAGAGTAATGATTAGATATTCTTTTGGACAACTGAGATGAAGAACTACTTATATAAAAAAATACAAATCATCGCCCGAAAGAATGGCTCTCATGTTCTTAGTTAAGTTCATTTTTGTTACGTGTCTTCACGCTGTTAACTCATCTGCCTAAGTGCCCTTTGGAATTACAGGCAAAGTCTGACGAAAGACTCTTGTGATTACAGTGGTAACCCCGCCCATTAATAATTTAGAATTTCTTAAATGTTGTAAGCTTCGATTCAGAGCTTCCAAAGACTTTTTGTTGGCCATTGTACATTCATCCCAAATAATGGGATGACACTTCTTTAGTATTTGTCCCATCCCAGAGGATTTGCTAATATTACAAGTTGGTGTCTCAATGCCAGCTATATTCAAGGGTAATTTGAAAGTAGAGTGAGCTGTTCTTCCTCCCGCGTGTAAAGTAGCAACAATACCTAAAGAAGCAACAACCAAAGCTATTTTTCCCTCTTGCCGCACTTCAGCAAGTAAAAGTTTAGTGATAAATGTTTTTCCAGTTCCTGCGGGAGCATCAAGAAAATAAAAGCCCTCCCATTTGATCAAAAACCCTTTCTAGGATAGTATTGTAGAATACTTTTTGTTCAAGCAACAATTTCGGTTCATTTTCACTAACATATCATTTAATAGATATGTTGTTAAACTATCAAGTTCAGAAAGTTCTGAGGAAATCCATACTCATGCAATTCATTCCCTTTCGTAGGAGCAACTGTATCTTCAATGGCAATTAATGCGGTATTGTAGATTTCGTCACTGTATTCTATTTTTGTGCCAAGATCCTGTAATTGTATCTGGTATTTGTAATCTTCCGCAAAATAATTTCTGTATCTTAGCCATATTGATGCTAGATCCCCTAAATAACAGTATTTAAGGAGAATAGTAAGCAGTATTCTTAAATTGCCTCCTCTGCAAGACACAGAAGCCTCTCACATAGCTGCCATCCAATTCCTATCATCTTCTAACAAACCTAACCTAAAAGCTGCTTCTCTATTAGAAGCATGAATATAACCATCAACAGTTCAAAGTCGATAAAAGATGAGGGACCACGAATTTCATGGAGAAGCAAACGTAAGTAAAAACATTCCTGCTGAGTATACAGAACATTCTCAAATCGGATATCAGGATATCCATCAGTGTCTCTTTTTCTGCGATTCCATTGTTTGCTGTTCTACGTATATGATGGTAATTGATAGTACAGCAGGGTTTTAGCGAAAGAGTCTTTCCGGCAAAGTTTGAAAAATGCTGCTCAAGTTTCTCTTGAGCAGCAGCTTCTGTAGTGAAATATATTCCTTGCCCATTCTCTAAATGAACAAGGAGTTGTTTCACTGGAGGATATCGTTCATGAATAGGGAAGCCAAATATCCTCCAAAAAGGTTCATTGCAGAAAATATACCACCCCATTTGGAAGTGTGTCACTTCATCTTGAAACGTCTTTTGTTGAAGGATGAACATTGTACCATCAGAACCCTTATTAACATATTTACAAATGTGCTTAATTGATTTTATAGAATTATAATATTCAACATTTATGTGAGCATTGAATATCTTAGACAAAAGAGGGCAGTAAGACACTATCCATTGATTACCAGTTGTATGGTGACCAATTTTGTTTCAAAACCTCCATCTTGTGATGTCCTTCTTCTGTATGATGAATATCCATCATTATCCGTTTGAGTTTCTTTAATGAAATATTTAGGATAATGTTTCGTACACTTCTTGTCTTTTATGCAAAATGCAGTTGGTTTGAGGTCACCACAAGGGCCATGAACCATGTTCCATTTTACAATTTCATAAAGATCTTTGTCTTTTATGGGGTTTGGAATTTCTGCTGAGATTATGGAATCAATCTCATCAGTTTGAATTTTCTGAAAAAGCCAGATTAATATATGTGTGTGAGGTAGGCCTCTTTTTGCCATTCAATGGTATACATGTAGCAACATACTGGTCAAAATATGTAAAACCTAGTTATGAAGTCCATCAATTCCAAAACCTTGTGATGGATGAAAAACTCTTGCAGTTAAGTCGTGTCTGTTGATGTATAATAGTCCTGCTTGGGTTCAGCTTGGGTTTCGTTTCATTTAGGATTAGAAGTAAAAGTGGTGAAAAGATCAGGACGTCCATAATTACGCACATAAGTCATGGCATCCTGTGTCCTCTCGTGCATATATCTTGGGCTTCCTGTAAAACTGGATGGGAGAATACAAAGTTGTCGAAGCCCTGTCCCACTAATATCATTGTTAATGACATCTCGTAAATACACGTACGATTCTGAACGTAGTTCTTTTTGCTGCATTTTTATGTAGCACAAACTCTCCGACTCTCTTTTGCTATACATATCAATCTACAGGTAAAAAAGATCTTGGTAATAGTGAAGATGATTAAACAAATTACTTCGAATCATCAGTCGATGAACATAATAATCCACATAGGATACAGTTCTTTTGGAAGTGATTCCTCGAACTCGTGGTATACCAAAGTGATATCCATCTCCGTTAACAAAAAGGAAGGGTTATTGTAAAGCATCATATGAACGATGAGATTCATTTATGAACGAGACGCTATTGTGACGATACTTCAAAACAATATCTCGTTTACCATGTTGTTCTCCAATCAAAATAATTGCCACGTCATTACACTCAGGAGCATTGAATTAACGGACATGTTCTCCTGCTGGTGTTTTGTCGGCATCAATGACAACTTGAAAATATTCTAAAGCATACTGAAAGCTTCTCACATAAGAATTCTTTTCGTGAAACATTTCTTACAGCTTAAAAGTAAGTTCTAATCTTGTACCTGGATAATTCTTGTTCCAACATTATGCTTCCTTTATGAACGTCACCTATAAAATATATTTTCAAAAATTGTTGTAGATCTTTATTCTGTAAACACTTAAGAGAGCTAATTCTGTCATAAATTTGTCCTTGCACTTAAAAAGTCGGCATAAATCCACTTTCCCTAATAATTTTTGCCCCAAATGATGTCATTTGAAAAGGATAATTGTATGCTCGAATATTTTAAAGAAAGTGTTTTGATTCTGAAGAGGTACTCCAAAAAAGACATTTTATAAATTCTGGAGGCTCAATTATTGGTAAATGGACTTTACCTTTAGAACAACATATACCTAATGCTTCCGTGTTCTACTTCCTAGCACCACACCTTTCCCATGTTTTGCACATAGAGCCCAGGGAGATAATTTTTTCAGATGCATAGTTACGATTAGGATCATAATTAAATGCTACACCTTGCCATTGAAATCGTCTATACTTTTTCTGCTGATTTTCTCTGGAAAGCTTTCTATTTTTTAGTCGTATTTTTCTGTCGCTTTCACTTTCTTGTTTTCAATTTATTCTATTTTTTCTCTCCTTTTTAGCAATCATATTTCTTTGCCTTGCTTATTTTTTTGTACTTTTTTAAATTTCTATAATTTTCCTTGTTTCTCTACAATCTCATTTCCCTATCTTTATTACCTTCTTGTTCTCTTGTCCTCCTCTCATATTCCCTCATTTTATGGAACCTAACTTTCCGATGATTTTTATTTTCTTCTACTGTTTTCATATTAAGTGTTTGAATTCTCATTCTTTTGTCTTTTTTACTGTCTGGTGATATTTCATTTCCTTCAACATTCCTTTCATGCACATGATTGTTTATGGAAAAGAGAGCATCATTGTAGCCGTTGTCAATTTCGCCACTATATAACACATAAATCTTCCTTTCTGTAAATGTTCGACCGCAAAAGGTGAACAGAGGAATAATAATTTCATGGTCATTTTTGTAATGAACCTGAATGGCGACATTGTACAATTCATTAATGGCAACTAATTCAACATTACGGCCGTATGTTCCATCCCTACTCATGTATGCTTGGTGTTCCTGCCTTGTACTATTCGGGATAAAACAACGAAAATACCTCCAATTATTGCATATGTATCATATGGACTCTTCCTGAAAAGTTCAGTAATTTCTGTTGTTTTTGAGCTAGGGTGACACAGCTCTGAACATACAGTTACCATCACCCATATTTTTTTTACAGGGTTGAATTAATAAATTAATGTAATTGTGGAATATTTTTCAATAAATTCAGTAAGGGATTTCACCTTCAGTTTAAACTTTAGATAGTTTTGTGGACGGAACATTACAACACGAAAAGGGATGATACCAAGTGATAGCAATTTCCCCTTTAGAAATCTGTCTTTCTAACTTTGCGATAGATGAATGAGAGATTATAATATTGTAAATAATAAAAACGAAATTAATAAGATGCTTCACCTTCAATGTTGACTGGAAACGTTGTCTTTGTGAAAAGAAAAATGATTTGACTCTAAGTATTTAGCAGACGATAACT
>NC_042998.1:151750967-151753467 GCF_006345805.1 Octopus sinensis | reverse complement strand
TATTCCTAAAGAAATTAAAGTGGAAGGGGGGTTGTATTGTCTTGATGGAAAACCTCTATAAATGGCTGATGATTGCTCAACATTTTAAAACTGTTGTAATACTTACAATGTTTAATAAAATGATGTAGCGTGAAACGATCTACCAAATTACCGAAGATATTCTTGTTGCTTATTTTGATTATAATCACCCCATGGCTTTATATGGGTAACACCGTACAAAATTCTGGTGCACCTGACTTAAATTTATTTCACCCCTATCTATGTCTATATATAGAAAATCTCTTTTGTCTCCATTCATCAGAATATCCCTCCCCACTTTCTAGCAGTTCAAAATAACTTAAAGAAATTTCTTCAGTCAGAAGATAAATTCTAATACCTTAATGTTCTTAACATTCAAATCAACATCTCTGTCTATATATTTACCCTCTTTATAATATTATCAATTAACATGAAAATAAGTATATGTATTGATGGAAAACCTCTATAAATGGCTGATGATTGTTCAACATTTTAACACTGTAGTAATACTTACAATGTTTAATAAAATGATGTAGCGTGAAACGATTGTACCAAATTACCGAAGATATTCTTGCTGCTTATTTTGATTATTATCACCCCATGGATTTATATGGGTAACACCGTACAAAATTCTGGTGCACCTGACTTAAGTACCATATTCATTTGAATCTAAATTTTGCTGAATATATATATATACACACGCATATATATTTATATTTATATATATATATATATATATATATATATATATATATATATATATATATATATAATGTATGTGTATAAGGATGTATGAACTTAGATATACTTTGGCCAATATGGGAGCACTTGAATATGTAAGTCTTACAATATCAATGTTGAGAACTCCCAAAGCCACAAAGCCTGAGGGTTCGTAAACCAGTGAGACCATGCCTAATCAGATGGTTTTTGCTACAACCTTTCATACATATATATTTGCATACATAGCAACGTATATACATACATACAAACAAATATACATACATACATACATACATACATACATACATACATACATACATACATACATACATACATACATACATACATACATACATACATACATAATGAAACGTAAAAGAACAATAAAACAATTGTGATGCGATGTGATTACATGAGCTCCGCTAGAGAGAGAGGGAGAGAGAGAGAGAGAGAGAGAATAAGAGAGAGAGAGAGAGAGAGACAGACAGTCAAACAGAAAGGGAGAGGGTGAATACATTCGTGAAGTTACCATGCTGGGTCTATGTGTGTACACCAAGACTGGAACTTAACAGATATATTTCCCCAATAAATTCCCGCTATAAATTCTACACAAAATAGACATGGCGTAATTGCTTAAGACACAAAGCAGAAATTATTTTCTGGTTTAGCGGCCAGTTTCTGTGAATATGGTTATCAAAAAGCAGGAACAAACGGTTCGCATATGGATAACTGCTGTGAAGCCTGCAGTTTATAACTTTATAATTTACCTGTTTTATATTTATACCTGCAATCATTGATATATAAATACATTTATAGGTGTAGTCACCGGCCAATTGCTTAAGTTAGAAAGTTCTTTAAGAAATAATCTAAATGAACTAAGATTTTCAGGCAAAAAAAACCACTCTTCTTGAATCTTCTGCTAATTAAATGTATGGAACATTGAAAATACAGAAGAATTTCTAAAGTTCGGTAAATGCATTTCTACTGTTGCTTTTATTTAAATTTCAAGGATGGAACTTTGTTTCTTCGAATCTAGCACGTGTTTCATTGGAAGTAGTTAAAAAAATACAAGAAGTAAAACAACTTATATAAATGTCCATGGTAACTGGTTATTTCCTCTTTGTCTTTTCTCTCTCATTCACGCTTTCAGTCTTTATATGCGTTTGTGTGTTCGTATCTGTACGTGCGTGTGTGTGTGTGTGTATATATGTGTGTGTGTGTGTGTGTGTGTGTGTGTGTGTGTGTGTGTGTGTGTGTGTGTTTTACATCGTTGTACATCAAATGTCTTGTACATGTTACATTGCAGAAACGTCTAGAAAATTTGTTCAACTACTTCGTGGTTTAGTCTTTTTGTCTCTCCCACCCAGGTTCCTCTGCAACTCTGGAAGACACTGACGAAGGGGAGGGGCTGTATTTCTTTTGCAGACTTTTGGAAAACTTTAGAATAATGGAACTTCCTGATTTATTGGTATATTCAACACAAAGTCACACTGACTCTAAGTTCGATTAAATCAGCATAACTACTAGTATCGATTAAATCCGTCCCAGTGCATGACTGGTACTTATCAAATGGGACCACATTTGGAAGAAAGACAGGATACAACTGTAGAACATAACGGGAGAAAGTAAATATCATTTTTCAATATTTGCTCCGCAAGTGGTGTTATGAAAGGAGGTAATCATAATAAACTAAATCGACATCAGTTTTTGGTGATTGTGGTGGTACTGGTTATTGGGTGGCTGTGGTTATTGTGGTGCTGAT